>NC_141608.1:1160000-1317500 GCF_047967505.1 Dipteris shenzhenensis
TTTTTATTGCATTTGTATAAATATTTAAGCTCATTTATTGTCATAAAAATCCTTGTAAAGCCTTTTATGCTATTTTTTACATTTATTGTCATATGAAGCGCCTTGTAATAAACCCGACCATTCTGACCATTCACTAATTAACGAGTATCAGTGGGATGCATAAGTGGATATCATGTGGGCTGCATAAGTGGATATCAGTGGAACAGTTTTTAGTGGATAGATTGCATCAGTTGGGTATCAGTGCACAGATATCAATGGATGGACAAATTACATGAATCTTCACGAAGATTGAAGCTTTATCACTAGACGACATTTTATATTACTTGTAAAGCTTTATTGGCTAATTCTTTTACATTTGTACAAATATTTAAGCCTTGTAAAGCCTTTTAGGCTATTTCCCACATTTATTGCCATATGAAGCCTTGTAAAGCCTTTTGGGCTATTTCCCACATTTATTGTATCAAGGGTTGTATATTGTACTTTACTTGTATGTATCTAAATTCTTCATTATCTTTTCTTGTAGGATTATGGAGCAATCAGCTAATGTGATGGCTATGCTAAATGACTCTGAGATCAGAGAATGGGTTTCTGATGTCACTTTGAATTTCAAAGGAAAGGAATATAGCCCCAATGGCTTTGGTAGGTGGACTCGATATCACATGGGTAGAAGAGCTTGGTTTCTTCATCAAAAGGAAAAGAGACTCTTTCTACTTATGTCAAAAAGGGAGTTCAATGGTGTTGAAGATCCATGGGATGCTACTTTCTTCAAAAAAGATATGACTTCAAGCCTTGTAGTAGGCATAATAATTCAGCAAAAAGACACCTTTGTGGATATTTTAACAAAGAGTTCAGATCCTGAAGTTGGCGGTATGCATTTTATTGTGTCAAGGAGAGACGCAAAGACCTTTGTGATGCCTCCTCCTCAACCATCAAAGTTTCCAGAGCTGCAAAGGGCATTGGAGACTCTTTCATATACTTGGGAGCAATTTCCTAGTGTGGTGGCAAAAAGGATGCATGCAAAGATAATGTTTGAATACTTTCAGGATGCAGAATATGCTCCCCATATGCAAGAATCATCACATGAAGGAGATCAAAAAGCTCAGACTTCAATGCAGCGACAAGAAGAACAGGCACACTGTCACAAACCTGTAGAACATGAGCGCAAAATTCTAGAGCTAGAAATGGTGGATGTAACTAAGGATGATGAAAAACAAGCCTTGAGTGCATGGGAATTAGCAAAAATTGAAGAAGATCAAGGTCGATCCACTGCAGTTATGCTAGAAGCTCTTGCTAGCAAACCACGACGTGAAATGCAAAAGGCTAGTACTACAAGAGCCACGGTTCCAAGCAGTAAGAAAAGACATCGTCCCACTGTAGAGAAAGATAATGTGGATGAAAAACGGTCAAAAAAAGAGAAAGATGAAGAAGACTCAGAATCTGAGGCTGAAGATGATCAGGATGAACTCACATCAATCAAAAATCTTAATCTGCGTCTTAATGAAGCAGTTACAGATGATGATGTGGGATATATCTGGGGTCAAAGGACGTGGTTTGTGAATGCCAAAGATGTGGAAGCTGCAGCTCTGTTTACTAATAGCCGAAGCCTTGATATATCCTATGCAATGCAAATATACGAGGCTTTGAGAGATGGTAAGAAACCTGTGGCAAGCAATGTGGTCTTGCGCCCAATAATGTTTTGTCCAACTAAAAATAGTTTTCTGGATCAAATAACATTTACAGGGCCTACACATTTCGAGGAGATCTTCAGTCAATTCTTTAAAAACACTCTAAAAAATATTCCACATGAACAAGGTGAAGAGGCACAAGGAGAGAATATGCTAAAGGAAGTCAAGAAGGAATTTCTCCTTCATTGCAGATTCCAGCCCATTGATGGTCAACATTGGGCTTATGCTTGTAATCAGATCGCAAGGGAAGCAAAGGAGGGCAAAAGACTCACTCCAGAACAATTTGTAAAGATAAGCTCATTCCATTATTATCCTGCAACGATCTGTATATTCAAGCATGAGATTAAGTATTTGATTGAGTCCGAAAGACTTAATCATTATGTCCATGGAAAGCATAAGATATCCTCAACATCAGAGGTCTTACAGAAGGCAAGGGTGATATGGACAACATTTGGTTCTCCAAATCCTGATTTGAAGCAAAAGGTCACAAAAGCAGACGCCGACACACTCACAAACTTTTATACTTCTTTGAGTGCAGTTGTGCCTAGGGGAACCCAAGAGCGGGAAGAAAGTATGACAAGCCTCAAGGTGGTGAGGGACAGATATGCCGACTACACTTCTATCATATTTCGTCCTGTTGAAGTGTTCAATGAGATGCTTGAAACGTGCATTGCTTGTGAGCGTGGATAGCTGACCTATGAAGCTCCTTTGTTTATCTCTGGCAAGTCAAAGGTAATGGATAAGAAGGAGTTGACGGCAAGGATGTGGAGGCCTGTAAAGTACTTACCTGATAAGTATGCATCCATGGCAGCACAAAAAATTTTAAAGAAAGAATGGTTTTTTGGAAAAAAAGACAAAGACCACTGCATGGAAGAATGCATCAATGTACAGGTGAGGCGTGATGCAGTGCATAGTGCCATCAAGTATTTGCTGTCAGAGAAACAAATTCCAGTTACTCATTGTAACATTGACTATAATGTGGTGAAGCATATAGCTTCTTTGTCAACACCCAAGGTAAAGCTATGGGCAAACAGGTGGATTAAAAAGGATGAAGATGGGTCGGAAATAGTAACCTCTTATATGAGAAAAGAGATCCCACAACAGGTGGTTGCATATGTGGAAAGATTAATCAGCGAGATAAGAATGCCGACAGATATGCACCAAAGCTTTCAATGCAATGTAGAGGTTACGGCAGAGTTTGGAAATCTTGTCAACTTCAGGGGAGTCTCAGAAGATGACTTCTTCAAGAATGAGTCAGCATGGGATAAGCCACAACTATTCTTTATCAATGAAGTTTCTAGCGATGATATCCATAACTTCATTGATAGAATAGTATATACCACCATTAGCAATGTGGCGATTTGTAACATTGTCATATTTGTTGATAAAAAAGACAAAGAAGCCATGCAGGTTACTCTAGAGCGAGCATATTCATCAGATTTGAAGATCTATAGTGGTGTTTATGCAGCAAAGAGAGGCAAGAGAGAATGTGGCATAGCGATTCAAACTCTTGAATCATTCTTTCTGTGTATGCGGAGTCCCAACCCTGATCACTCCTTACAAAAGAACATAAGAGGGAATTCAAATAATTTGAGATTGATGCTAGAAGAGCAAGATATTCCCAGGTCCATACATTATCAAAAAAACAACTATGGAAGTCCTGCAAAAAGTGGGAGTCTCTTGCTTACCATGATGGAGAATTTGCTGCCGGTAGGTTGGGAGGTCACCTTGTGCAGGATGGGATATTTATTTGAGGATCTCCTAAGAAAAGGCAACTCCACCAATATTATTGAAAATAAGCATTTCATGGCCTATTTCCAGCTTCAAGCAGATCTAACCACAGGCTATGAAAAAGAGATAGACCACAAGGACACCGATGACATGGATGATTACCTTGAAGATCATAATGTCCCAGTTGTTGATGATGAAAAGATGGACTTACATGACCCATTCACAGAGAGGTTGGTGGATGAAGACAAATATGATGATGCCTTCTTTGATAATTATGGCTCGCAGGGTTATGAAAAAAGGCCACTACGACAATACTTAGCGGTATGAACTCTCTATTTCTCAACTAAATACAATTTTTTAAATAAGATTTAAATTTAAAGATAATGAATCTAATCTCTCATATTTGTTTACAGGCAATAGAGGGAGAAGAAATGGATGAAGTCAATACGGAGGCACTCCCTTCTACTTCAACAATGCAACCACCTCTAAATTTGATTGAAAAATCAAATTTAGCTGCATTAGATAAAATGGAGAGCTCATTTCAAGTTAGGATCGTTTTGAAACGAGAACCTCAGTATTTAAGCTTTGGTAGAGAGGAGGTTTCAATCCTCTCCAATCCTTTAAAAGAGGTTAATGACAATGTTATCTTGGCCATTCTCAGGTAATGTTTATTTATTTATTGCTACTTGAATAAGCTAACATTTGTTTATTTATTCACAGTTCAGTTATATATCAGTTTCCTAGTGTAGAATGCAAATCAATTCTATGAGCTAATGTTTGTTTATTTCTTGGTGCAGTGTAGTTATTTCTCAGCTTCCTTCCTAGTACAGTGCAGCATCATGTCTACATGCTCGATGCTCTCCTTTCTTCTATTCTTAGCTCTCCTCAAAAGACTATAGAAGATGTTTGTACCTGGTTAAGCCCTTTGAATTTAGATGGGGTGCGAGTCATCTTAATGCCTTATCATGAGGCGTAAGTATCAACTCTAACCTTATTTTTACTATTTCTTTGGCAAGTTTGTGTAAAACAATAATCATTTTTATTCTGATCGTGTAGCTCACATTGGAGTCTGATCTTCTGGGACCTTGAACTCAACCATTTATGGTTTGTGAATTCAATAGAAGGCTATCATGCCAACTCCCCAAGGTAATTATTCTCTTAATATTTTTGATACTTTCTTATTTTGTATCTTATGATCATGACATATTAATATATTTCATATGTCATGCTGGACAGTGCTGCATATCGGCTAGTATCTGCTGTCAGAACAACCACGGAGCAACAAGATCAAGTAGAATTCAAAAGACATCTGCCAGTGGAGCAAAAAGATGGACACAGCTGTGGGTGGAGAGTTGCCTACAACTGCATGTTGTTTCTTAGAGAGATTTTTGATTTGGAGTTACCAGTCAAAATGGAATCATATACAGAAGCTGATCTGCTAGCATTTCGGGCTGAGAGTATTCAGCATCTAATTACTACCATTGGGAAACAACATGAAAATATGACTACATTGCAGCATGTATAAAACCTTATCTTTATACTTGTATGCTTGTTCTAGCCTTTAATTGGGATGTATAAATCTCATAACTTTTTTATATTTTCTTCCAAAAGGAGAAGAGACTGAGTCTAATGAAAGCATGCTATCTTTATACTTTTATGGTTATTTAAACCATTAATTTTATTTGGGATGTGTAAATCTCATAACTTGTCTAATGAAAGCATGCTATCTTTATACATTAATTTTATTTGGGATGTGTAAATCTCATAACTTGTCTAATGAAAGCATGCTATCTTTATACTTCTATGATTATTTAAACCATTATTTTTATTTGGGATGTGTAAATCTCATAACTTTTTAAAATTTTCATCCAAGAGAAGGAGAGACTCACTCTAATGTTTAAGCCTTAATATTTGGGATGTGTACATCGCATAACTTTTTTATATTTTTATGGCAGAAGAAGGATGTGGAGGACATAGCAAGTGAAGAAGAATACGATGTAGACTACTCCCTCAATAAGATGAGTCATAAAAATATGAATCTATTAGAGCAGATTGGAAGTTCATTCACTGCTATGTTGTTAATTCGACAACAACCTCATTTTTTTGAATTTGGTGAAGAAGAGATTTCAATCCTCTTGAATCCTAAGAATGAGGTTAATGTCAAAGTCATTACAACCATCCTCAGGTTTGATGCAGCCTTTTCCTTGGCTTTATACTTTGCTTATTTTGATTAAACCCAAGAAGCTAATACTTTTTTTTTAATATAGTAATGTTATAGCAAATTTTCTGCAAAATATACAAAGCGTTTCATATATGCTCGATCCTCGTATTTCAGAAGTGCTTAGCAACAAAGAAGAAACCATAGAGAATGTTTGCAAGTGGTTGAAGCACATTCCTATGAATGACGCACGAGTTATTTTTACAGCATATTATGAGAAGTAAGCATCAAACCCTACTTGTTTTTTCTATTGCATTGCTAGAATTGTCTCAAACACAGTAATTATTCTTTATTGATAATGCAGCTCACATTGGAGTTTGGTAGTCATGGACATCCTTGCGAAGAAGTGCTTCTTTGCAAACTCAATGACATCCGTCCATGGCAATGTGTTAGAGTAAGTATAGACTACACTTGTTGTCACTTCTTGACATGTAGATTGATATGCAATGCACATATTCACTGTTGTTATATGTTTTGATATGCAGATCAGCTCGAAAGTTAGTAGATGCTATCGACATATGCTATCGACATAGTAATGCGGCAATGTGACTTGGCACAACAAATAGAGTATATAACATGTCAGGTATCACATCAAGATAATAGCCACATCTATAATTGTGGATGGAGGGTGGGCTACAATTGTTTTTTGGTACTTGGTCAAATTTTTGAGATACAAAATGACACCACACTATCAACATATATGGATTTGCATCTCTATGCATTTATAACATGTACCATTCGAGCAATCATTGATTGCGAAATGAATGCCATCAAAGAGTCAAAGAGGATAGAAGACCTCAACTCTACAAACATGGCTAGTGTGGTCACATGCAGTGACTATGTGTGCTTGCAGAGGGTTAGAGTACCATGTGGTACTAATGAGGTGGTAGCTGACTGGGCACTGATGATGTGGCATGCCACCATGGATGATGATGTGGAAGATCAGATGACATGGCAATCAGTACCACGTGTCAATCGGTGGTGATGTGGCAAGCTGACATGGACCTTGCTGACATGGAGCTATGGATAAGACTGCCATGTGGTAGGGTCTTGACCAAGCCAAGGCTTTAGTGACCTTGGATATGTTGGGTGATGTGGTAGAGTTATCTGCCATGTGTCGAAGTGCTAGAAAAAGTGGAATCTATAAATTTTGCCAAAATCTTCACCAAGTTTCCGTTACTGGCCAAAGTGGTTGTGCCATTGGTTGATGTGAGCTGTAGGAGCTCGCTTGTGGAAGGAGGCAGGACCAACTATATGGAGTAGGAGAGCTACGGCCATGTGTGCACTATGTTTGGAGCTTGCAGGTTGCCGTAAGCTTGCTATGGAGGTAAGCCATCGGTGGAGGTCAATGTAGAGGAGTCGACTAGAGTTGTTGAGGTCGCTCGAGAGAGCTATTTGGAGCTAAAGGTGCAGGAGATGTTGGAGCTCATTGGAGATGCATGTGTAGAGTTGGAGGTGGCAAAGGCATTGGCACTGGGGTGTGATTTGCATGCCAGTCATTTGAGACGTAGGGAGCCGAGGCTATCATTTGAGAGGCACTGCATTGGCTGATCATTTCATTGAAGTCGCGTGGTTGAAGGGTTGGCCCGTGTGCATGGAGCCTTGGGTGTAGCTGTGCAAAGAGCTAGGCAGCTAGAGTGTAGCTACTAGGAGCCCATGAGGCTAGTTGGAGCATAGCTACTAGGAGCTCATGAGGCTAGTAGGAGTGTAGCTACTAGGAGTGCAGCTACTAGGAGCCCGTGAGGCTTGTTTTTGTCGATGGAGGTCTATAGCCCACTACTGCGTGGATGTTGGAGCGGGGAGTAGAAGCGCTGGATGATTAGAGAGGTGTTTCATCATTGAACGTAGGGCTCTTGGAGCGTAGAGGCCTATGAGGCATCCCGAAGGGTTGTGGAGCTATGATGCTTGTATCAAGCGGCTTTGTTTAGTCGCTGCAAAGGAGAGTCATTGAAGGAGTGATGTCATTTCGGAACCATGGGCTAGCTTGATGCTAAAGTTGAACTAAGGCCTTAGAGCCTTGTGCTATGGAGCATGGTTGCTTTGGAGTCTCAATGCATTGTTGTAGCTCTGGCTTTTTGCTTTGCATGAGAGCTCTCTCTTCCCAATTCTCAAGGAATAGAAGTGTCTCTCAAAAAGAAAACAAATCTCTCCCTATATCTTAGAAATATCTCCCTGTCTGCTATCACAAATCTCTCAAGGCAAATACCTATCTTTCTCTCTCTCTCTCTCTCTCTCTCTCTCTCTCTCTCTCTCAAAGAATGAATGGGCTAAAATCTCTCAAAATGAATGAAAGTTTTCTCAAATGGATGGAATTTCCTTCTTTCAAATGACAGAATTTTTCTCTCTCTATGGAAGTGAATGGAACACTCAATCTCTCAATCGATCACTCAATCTCTCTCATAATGATCTCAATGCCTTAGTGAAAGGCAAGGGAGCTCTGATACCATGACAAAATAAGAAGAGGCGAGAGGAGAAGAGTGGAGATGAGGAGAGAGGGTAGAGCTACAGAGCACACCACAAATGACTAATTGTACACTAGATTTAGTTGAAAATGTAGAATATATACAAACCCATTTAGGGTTAGGGTTTAGGCATCTAATCCTTTCCTTTATAGCACTCTATTGGGTTAGTGCTATGCACATATGATCACATGATGGTGCTATGCACACACGATCACATGATGTTGAGTGTGAACTCTCAACAGAGAGAGTGCATAAACCTTCGAAATGCCAATAGTCCCCCTCACAACCGAAATGGGGGAGCATGACACAATTGTGAAGCAAAAACTTTGACATACTATGCTGTACACCAACTTGAGCTAGTAACTAGAGAATGACATACTTACTTAAAGCCAAAGTCATCAAAGATAGTTGGTCACTAATGAAAAGCTAGACCAACTCTGGTATTATTGCTCAATCAAAAAGCATACTCATCACCACTAATATTTGCTTCAGAAAGACCCACAAATTCTGAGGTTGAGGGATCCTCCATTACACATCCTTTATCATTCGAACCACCTTTGAGTTGTTCATCTTTTTGCTTTTTGTAACAATGCTTTTCGATAAAACCTTCTCAACCACAATGGTGACAAACATGCTTCTTTTCTCTCGCAATGTATGCATGAACACCTGACAATGGTAGAAGATCTTCCTCTCATTTTTCCTCACTAAGTAACAAATCCACACAATCCAAATAATCAGCGTCATCATCCATGCATAAAATTCTTCTAATATCATTATACCGCAGAGGTAGGCTCTTAAGCAAGATAGCTTTTTTATCATCATCTTCGATTCTTGTCCCAAGCTCATTAATTTGTTCTAAAAGTGCTTGCATCCTATTGAGAAAGATGCCAAAACTATCAGCTTCCTCCATCTTCAAGTTCGTGCTTTAGCATGGCTTTGGAGTGTTTCACTCGAACCCCAAACAACGTCTCTAGGATAATCCAGTTCTCAACTGTAGTTTTGCTATTGTCGATGTGATGGAAGTAATCAGCTCATATTGGGAGTCACAAAATCATTCTTATTGCCTATTGATGCATAATCGTCACTAGGAAGTGACTATGTGGTCAAATACCACTTCCGTCAATTTTGCAGATTTGCCCTTGTGAGGCAGAAGTTGTGTTTTTTGTAATGACGGAATATTTTTGCAGTGTTTTGTAATGGCGTCTGATGCTCTTTTACAGATTGTCACTAAAAAGCTTGACAAGAAAAACTTCCAAGCATGGAAGTTTAGAATGACAAATTTCCTTAAGGGAAAAGGCTATTAGGAGTTCATTACCAGAGCTAAACAAGAACCAGTTATTCCTAATGTTCCCAATCAACAGGAGTTGCAGGCATTTAAAGGATGGCATGAGAGAGCCAAAAAAGTTACTGCTGTCTATCAGTATTTCAAATTCTATGATTATGCATATTCAGGATGCAAGCACGCCGAAGGAGGCGTGGGATACTTTGACAAAAATGTATAGCACAAATATGCAAGCCAAGAAAATGCAGCTCAAGTAGGAGTTGCATAATGTGCAGAGAGAAAATATGAGCATCAATGACTACCACATGAAGGTGAAGAAGATTGCAGATGTACTTTTATTGGGTCACCAGTGGAAGATGATGATTTAGTTTCTCTGACCTTGAATGGTCTAGGAAAGGATTATGCACAATTTCGGACATCCATTGTCGTCCGTGAAAAATTTCCTGATTTTGAGGAGTTGATTGCTCTTCTAATTTCTGAAGAGCAGAGAAATGGTGGTGCATTTTCTTCAAGAGAAACTTCAAAAGAAATTTTCTTCTACTCAAATGCTAGAAGAGGTAGAGGCAAAGGTAGAGTAGGCTGATCTAGAGGCCGTGGTAGAAATCAAAATATGCAACAAATTTAAGAAAATGAGTCCTATGGAGGAGGATGTGGTAACTTTAGAGGCAGGGGGAGCCATAAATGTCGTGGTGGATGGCAGAGAGGCCAAAATGCAAACAGCAATGTTGAATGCTCAACTATGGTAAAATGGGTCATATGGCTAAAGATTGCTATAAAAAGTAGAATGACATCATGAATGGAAAATTGCAGCAAGGCAATTATGCATCCTCTAGTCGATAGGGTGATGACAGAAATGAGCATTTGTTTATGGTGTAGCACATGACCAATTCTGTGACAAGTACAGAAGAAAGTAATGATGTGTGGTATGTTGACTCAGGTGCATCAAACCACATGATAGGTCATGCAGAATGGATGCAAGATGCAAGGAAAATGGAAAGACCAAAATTTGTGGAGACTGGTGATGATACTACACATCCTATTGTGCAGATTGGTAAAATTCCTTTGTTTATGTAGGATGGGAAAAAGAAATACCTGCCTGATGTATTTCATGTCCTAAATATCACCAAGAACCTGGTTTCTATTCGTCAAATGGTTGACCAAGGCTTGCAGGTCAGATTTAATACACGTGGATGCTTTGTTGAGGATATGAAAAATAAAGGTCGCTTGATAGCAAAAGGCAAGAAGAAGGGCAGAATGTTTACATTGGATGTGGATATCCCTGAATTGAGTGCAGCAATGTTTGCACATGGGATTGGTATAGTCGTAGATATTGATATCTGGCATAAACGCATTGGTCATGTTAATGTACAGCAACTTAAATTAATGCAGGCCCAAAACATTGTTGAAGGATTGCCTAAGTTCAAGGTTGCAAAAATGCATAAGGTATGTGAAGCCTGTCAATTTGGAAAACAGGCAAGGAAACCATTTCCTAAACATGTTCAAGAGTAAGAGGCCATTGGAATTAATCCACTCTGATGTGTGGACAACTAAAGCTGCATCAATTGGAGGCTATCATTATTTTGTCACTTTCATTGATGACTACAGCAGAAAAGTTTGGGTGTATTTTATGAAAAAGAAAAGTGAATTGTTTGGGCACTTCAAAGCTTTTAAAACTATGGTTGAAAAAGAAACAAGTCTGCAAATAAAATGCCTAAGGTCAAATGGAGGGGGAGAGTATGTCTCAAATGAGTTTGCAAGGTTCCTGCAGGAGCATGGCATATAGCAACAATATTCATGCAGTCATACCCGACAACAAAATGGACTTGCAAAGAAAAACAGGCATATTGGAGAGGTATCTCGTGCCATGCTCAACAAAAAAGACCTGCCAGATTATTATTGGGCTGAATCAGTTGCTATAGCAGTCTACATAATGAACAAGACTCCCACTGTAGCAATACATGGCATGACGCAAGAGGAGAGGTATACTGGTAGGAAACCAGATATTTCTCATTTGAAAGTTTTTAGTTGCATTGCCTATGTTCATGTGCCAGATGAGTTGAGATCCAAGTTGGATCCAAAAGCTGAGAAGTGCATCTTTCTTGGTTATTCTCTGTAGCTAAAAGGGTATAGATGCTATAACCCTTCTACTCATAAGTTAATAGTGAGCAGAGATTTTTTTTAAATGAGATGAGTAGCTGGTATAAACCAGTAAATGTGATTGATGATGTAGATGCACAAAATGGTAATGCTACACTGAATTCACAGCAGCAATCACAAAATATTAGTGGACCTATAGTGTCCTCTAGTAGTGGTTCACACACTTTGCCATGGACAGGCAAATTGAGATCAGGAGGATCTCCTCATAGCAACTCAGATAGTGGTATGCAAGTATCAAAAAAAGGAAGGAGAAAGTAGATCAGCCCATGGCTGATGTGAATGCAGGTCACTCTTATGTGGATGGTGAATCCAGTGGCTCAGAACAGAGCCTTAATGATGAGTTGGGTATTCCTTTTGTTGTTACACCTGGAGTTAGGAAGACAAGGGATGTTTTGAGAGCACCTGATAGTGAGCGTATTTTGTGGAGGTCTACCAAAAGTTAAGTATCATGTGGATAGGCTGAAATATGATGGATTTACAACAATTCACTATGCCTATATGGTCAAAGTCATACAAGAACCAAAACCCACTTCTTTTGAGCAAGCCATGGGAAAAGAAAAATGGGAGAAAGCCATGGATGAAGAAATGGATGCCTTGGAAGCAAATGCTACATGGGAATTTGTGCCTTTGCCTAAAGATAAGAATGTAATTGGCTGCAAGTGAGTTTATAAGGTGAAGCACAGTGCAGATGGTTCTGTGAACAGATACAAGGTAAGATTAGTTGTCAAGGGGAATGCACAAACATATGGCATTGATTATGAAGAAACATTCAGTCTAGTTGCAAGGATGGCAACTGTAAGAGCAGTCATTACTATGGCTGCATCAAAGGGATGGTCTTTATATCAAATGGATGTAAAGAATGTTGTCTTGCATGGTGATTTGCAAGAAGAGGTCTATATGGAGTAGCCACTAGGTTATGTGCATGATGTTCATCCTGAGTTTGTTTGCAGGTTGAAGAAAGCCTTGTATGGCTTAAAGCAAGCACCCAGAGCATGGTCTGATAAGATAGGACAGTATCTTGTCACTATTGGCTTTCAGATTTCCAAGGCAGATTTCTCACTTTCTGTGAGAGAAACAGAGAAAGGCAATATGTTGCTTGTCATTTATGTTGATGATTTGATCATCACAGGTGATAGTGATGAAGATATCCTTCATGTGAAAATGCTATTGAATCAGAAGTTTGAGATGAAGGATTTGGGAGAGCTGCGTTACTTCTTGGGCATTGAGGTGATTAGATCCACAAGTGGGATATGGCTCTTACAGAGGCAGTATGGATTGGACATGCTTCCAAATATGGGATGACAGTCTATAAGCATATTTCAGTTCCTTTGGAGCAGAATGTGAAGTTGAGCACAGATGCAGGTGAGCTTCTAGAAGACCCTACTATGTATAGAGGCATAGTAGGAAGTTTGATTTATATGACTATTACCAGGCCAGATTTGAGCTATGTTGTTGGGTTGGTAAGTCAGTTTATGCAGGCTCCAAGGAAACTGCATTTGGATGTGGCTAGACGCATACTGAGGTATGTGAAGTCCACATTGTAGTATGGACTATTTTATGAGATTGGGGTTTAGATACAGTTGCATGGATACACTAATGCTGATTGGGCTCCTAGTATTTCTAATGGACGATCTACCAGTGGATATGTGTTCTCTTTTAGGAGTGCTGTAATCACCTGGAGTAGCAAGAAATAGCCTACAATGGCCTTGTTGAGCATAGAGGCTGAGTACAGGGGTGTAGCAATGGCTCCATGTGAGGTAGCTTGGTTGCCCAAGCTACTTTATGATATGCTGGTCCAGTTGTCATTTATTGGGACAATATGAGTAGTATACACTTGGCAAATAACCCAATCTATCATGCTAGAACAAAGCACATTGAGGTGCATTATCACTATGTGTGGGAGAAGGTTCTAGTAGGTTTTATTGATCTAGTTTATGTTAGCACAGAGGATCAGGTAGGTGACATATTCACAAAGGCATTGGGTGCAGAGAAGTTGCACAAGTTCAGAGACCTGCTTGGTGTGCAAGAATTGGGATTGAGCTTGAGGGGGAGTGTTCAGATATCGAGCTCCATTCGTGATATGCCAAGGTGATTATGTCACTGACTTGTTAGCTGCAGATGCGGTTGGTACACCGCCCATGAATAATAGCTGGATGATAGCTATCTTTATGTACTCTAGTTAGTGGCTCAGTTAGTATGCCACCTAGGTTAGCTGAGTTTGGTTTGAGACGCACATATAGGGTTCACCTATTCCTTTTGTACTTAGAGAGAGTTCTTTTGGCTTTCACAACTAAGAAGAGGAAAATTGTTTTCAGCCTCCACTTTTGTGTGTGTTCCCCCATTGTGTATGTGAGAAAGCTGCAAGTGAGACTCCTTACTTCTCTCCCACTCTCTTCACACTTTATAGACCTCTTAACTTCGAGTAAGACTTCACAGTCTTGAAGAAACCGGGCTCTAATACCAATTACTGGAAGTCAAATATACAAGTTAACTTTACTGATTTAGCATGGAATTGCAAAAGAGAGTGTTGTTCTATAATTGCATGAAGTATCACTAGAAATGAAGACACAACTGAGAATTGATACAACTAATCACTTCACAAAAAGATGCCAATACAACTACATACAGAACTGAGGTCGCCACCATAAACCATCTCCTCAGGTCTACAGACCTTGTTGCAACTCACAAAAAAAGGATGACAACTCAGAGACACACACACACTCGAACCTACGTAGGTCGGTTTAAGAGAGATGCATCAGTCGAATACTTGTGAATATGAAGTCACTAGAGAACCCTTGAATCGTTGTTCACAAATCAAAGAAAGCTAGATAAGACATTTGCACGCAAATTGTATGAAGATACGAGGAAAACAAGAACTCCAGTTGCCACTAATATCACTCTTTGTCCTATGGCATTTAAGAGACTTCAAGAAGATGATCCTACATTGCCTGATGTCACATTTCAAAAGCACGTGGACTTTCTTGATGCTTTGAGAACTTTAGAAGGAGTGAAAGTGAGGAAGGCACCTTTGATCTTGGGTGAAGGACATGCGAGTGGATCAAGCAAGGAAGCCTTACCCAAAGAAGGTATGGAGGAGGCAAAGCATGACCAGGAGGAGTTACCAGGAGGCATAGATGGTTCTTTAACCATGACCTTAGAGACTCCAGAGCAGCCTACTAGTCAGGAACCTAGTAGCCAGGACCCTACTCACCAAGAACTTGGGCATGAGACTTTAGAGCAGCCTACTAGTCAGGTGCTTGGAACTGAAGAGCAAACTACTAAGGACCTTGCTACTAAGACTCCAGTCTTAGAGTAGCCTATTAATCAGGACCTTGGTAGTCAAGGGCACATTGAGGACATTGGTACTATCTTAGAGCAACCTATTAGTCAGGAACTTGGTAGTCAAGGGCCTAGCATTGAGGACATTGGTACTGAAGAACATGATGGCTGACGGCTTTGTAATCACAAGTTTTGAACTATGTAAAGCGAATATCTAATAAAAAGTTAACTACTTTTTTTATTTCTTTACTCTCATTATTGTGTATAAAGATTGTTTATGAGGTTCATTTTATATTTAATGGTGTATCTTAAACTTTACGTCAATGTATTTTTATAGTTAAGGGTGTTTTTTAATACCAAGTGAGGTGTATATGTACACCACTTACACATAAAAGGATCTATGTACACTACCTTTCTAAGGGGTTTATGTACACCACCTTTCTAAAAGAAATGGTCATAAAGGTGTGTGCACACCACTTATACATAAAGGTGTGTGCACACCACTTATACATAAAGGTGTTTATTTACACCACCTTTCTAAGAGAATTGGTCATCTATTGATGTTCTTAGGTGATAGTAGCTCAATTCATAAGAAGTTATGAAGATGTTTATGTAGACCACCTCTGTAAGAGATTTGGTTATGCATTGATGTTCTTAGTACTTAATCACCAAATCTTTTGTTTCGAGTTGTCAAATCTAGTTCAAAAAACAACATTACTAGTATATTCAAAATTTTTGGACTGTTTTTTAGTCCATTTCTCAAATTGGACTTTACACAAGTCCAAAAATTTTGAATAGTGTGTTAATGACAAAATTGTACATATTTGCTCTATGATCTATGGCTTTTCTTGTTAAGGGTAGGTGTTCCCAATCTAGTCACCATGACAATCTAGTTATGGTCTATCAATCATGTAAACCCAAAATCCCCCACAATAGATTTAAAGTCGGCATTTAGCAAAACCTTGGCTTGCCTTAATTCTCCCAATCATTTGTGAAAATACTTCACAATCTAGTTATGGTCTATCAATCATGATAATCTAGTTATGGTCTATCAATTATGCAAACCCAAAATCCCCCACAATAGATTTGAAGTCAGCATTTAGCAAAACGTTGGCTTGCCTTCATTCTCCCAATCATTTGTGCAAATAATTCATAGTAGCTGCTACCCTAGTAAGAATGTTGAATCCCATGCTACTTCTGAGAAATTGCTTTTGTATTATAGTCAAAGAGATGCTTGTCTAGGCTACCATTGGCCATGTAATTGTACACTAGTAGCTTCCTTTCTCGTGGAACCATCGTTGTAATCATAGAAGGCCTATAGTTGTTAAGTTCACCCTTGATGGTTGTTGACACAACCAATTTCTACCCGTTGTGCAAGTAGGCTCCCTTTCGCTCCTTAGCAATGCATAGCAATGCATTGGCTATCTCCCACAATGACCCGTATCAAATTGAACTACTTGCCAAGCTCCTCAGCGTTGCACGTGCTTTCCCCAAGTTCCAACACCAGCTCTGCACCATTGCTTCTTGCTCTTCGCACAGAGGAAAGCGCATGTCTCTCACATAGCCCTCAGATAGCTCCTTGTACTAGCTCCTCCAACAAACATCCTAGACTCAATCAAACTCTACAAGCTCCACCTACAATGCTCCTTCCACACCCATGCCATCCTATGCTCAGCCCATGCTACTACAACAAACGATCTTCTTTTAGGCATCTCCAAGGCTTCATAGCCCGGCTCACAAAGGCTATCCAAAAAGACTCCATCAGCTTAGCAAGCAACTGCTCCAAGGTAAGATGCTGGGTCTTCCAAGCTCCTGCTCCAAGGTAGCCTTGGCGCTCCAATATCCACGGGCTGCTCCATACGTAGCCTTAGTGCCATGGATGATTTTTTCATGTTAGTTTCATTAAGAAGCGAAACTTTTATATTGGTATCGAAAGTTTATATGCCCTAATAAAAATAAATGTTCGAAACATTCACCAGGATTTGAAATTTTTATGCAAAAAAATACAAAGTTTCGCCAGGATTTACACCTTTTACTTCAAAATTCCAACAAAAATATATAAAACTATACAATTTTCTAACAACATTACGAAACTAAAAAAATTACCTCAATAAACTTTCGCCAAGATTTATATTAATATGTAAGTACAGCTTCGATAAAAACATCCCTGCTTGGCGCTGTGGCTTCCTCCATCGACGAAACGAGTGCCAGCCAGCCAGCTGGGCTATCAGCACTACTTCCAAGCTTTACTCCATCAACAATGGCCCAACCAATGCGACTGCCTCCCTTCCAACAAGCTCTACAAAGAGCTCTATCACTAGCGGCTCCATAGCTGATAGTAGCAAAGCAAACGGCACCTCCAACGCAGCGAAGCAAATGGTGACCCAAGAGTTCCATCAACTTCCTCTGAGAGAGAAACTGCTACGTGGCACTCAACAAACGACATCCTTATTTTTGGTCAAGTTAACCTTGGTATGGATTATAGTGGATAGGGTTGGTCACTTTAACCCAGAGTCAAGCTAACTCTCCACCTATTGTCATAGCACTAGTAGTGGGATCTACAGCGAGATCTCCAACTACAAAAATAGTTTGCGCACCTGTAGCAAATCCTGCCATTGCTCGAACACAGGCAGAATGGGATAAGAAAGATAAGTATGTATATCACTTGATCAAGTAGAATGTGCAAGATGTCATGCTAGGACAACTCATCACCGTCAAGACATCGAAAGAAGCATGGGGTATGCTTGCAGCTCTCTATGAGTCCAAGATCACTCCTCTCACCTTGGGGTTGTAGCCGCAAGGGCTTCTCCTTCTCTCTCCTCTCGCTCCTCTCTCTCTCTCCTCCCCTCCCCTTTCCCTGCCCTCCCCTCACTTTCTCTCTCTGTTTCCTCTCCTCCCTCCACTCACTCCTCCCACCCTTGGGGGCCCCAGTCGCCAGGCCTCCTCCTTCTCTCTCCTCTCTCTCCTCCCTCCTCTCTCTTCTCTCAATTTCTCTCTCTACTCTCCCTCCCCTCACTCCTCTTTCTCTATCTCCTCTCCCTCCCCTCACTCCTCTCACCCTCGGGGCCGTGGCTACCATGGCTTCTCCTTCTCTCTCCTCTCGCTCCTCTCTCTCTCTCTCTCTCTCTCTCTCTCCCCTCTCTCCCCTCTCTCTCTCTCTCTCTCTCTCTCTCTCTCTCTCTCTCTCTCTCTCTCCCCTCTACCTCCCTTCACTCCTCTCACCCTGCTGCCTCCCTACCCTCCCCTACCCCTCCTGCCGTCTCCCCTCCCCTACCCTACCCTTAGTGTTGGCATTCCAAAGGTTTATGCACTCCCTCATGGGGAACTTGGTTGATCTTAGGTTTGAGAGGACTTTATAATCAACTATTACTATTGGTCGACTGATCTCATCTTCCACCTCATCCAGGTCAGTGATGACAGGTCATCTTTGATTAGTCAATTGCCAGGTCAGCAAGTCAAAGACAAAGTGCCACATCATCCTTTGACCAGTCAACCTGCCACCTTAGTAGTGCCACGTGGTAGTCCCCTGATAGGCACTCTTACCCCCTGATAAGCACACACAGTTCACAATATGTGACTCATAGTGCCACATCATCACTATGCATTTTCACTAGGAATTTGAGGGTGCTACAACAAGGGAAAATGATCGATTTTTTGTGCTCTACATGCTCGTCACATCAGGCACACATTTTGGCACAAGTATCACTCACTTTTGAGCCTCACTCGACAAATCCACTTCCTACACGTGCGTACTTTTTCAAAACAATGACTATCAGCAACAACCGCATCAACTTGTCCACCTAATAGATAAAACTAACCCAAAGTAGCTAATCAATTCCTCTCTCACCAACTTTGCATAATTGAGATTCATCGGGTATCTATGTTGCACCATAGGCACTGCATCCTTTTGAGATTGATCAGATGCACACATAAACTTGGGTCCACTCCCTTCATGTCAATGTATTCCCAAGGAAAAACATATTTGAATTCCACCAACTATACTAGGTATTTCCTTCTGCATGCATGCTAATTTTAACTGGCTATGGTTTCTTTTATGTTTCGAGGCTCAATCCCCCTCCATCATCTTCTTTAACTCTTGATGCTCTTTTCATTTGATCCTCATAACCTTCCAAATATTCCTTGATCGCATGTTCATTCCATTTTTGTTGTGTAAAACTGTATTCTTCTTCTTCAAACTCTGAATCTGGTACCTACTTCTTAGATCATTTCTTTTGAACCTTGTCAGACTTCTAAGCTAAGACTTGATATGCCAGTACTAACTCAATTAGATACTGTTGTGCAATGTTTCCAACATCCACCTCAAACAAAGGTGTAATATATGGATTACCATCAAGTAAGTCCTGCTGCGTCTGTTTGATAGAGCTCCCCGAACTTCCTTTCTCTTTGGTTAACCAAGCTCCTAACCTTTGCATAAGCTTAGGACAAGTCATAGATGTAGAGAAGGAAGAATTTATTAATCCTAGAGGTCACCCCCAAGTCTGTGTTAGGTTAGATGTTGCTGAGGAACTCCCAGAGACACTGGTAATTGTAAACAGAAATGGGAGTGTTTATATGGAAAAGCCTCTGCCATGTAGAACGTGGTCGAAGCTCGATCAATAAGCATTGTGGCCATGCTGAATTGTGAAAATCCCCAAATGTACCCCTCATACTTTGGAGGATGTAAGTCTGCCACACTTATAGAAAAGTCTGTGAGACTTGTATCTTCTTCTTGCGGATCCTCCTGATCATCACTATCCAATTTTTCGCCTGGTTTTAAATAACCTGCACTTGAACGATCTGCACGTGGAGTAGGAGTTATTTTTGCTCTCTTTGTGGGAATAGCTATGGAACTTGAATCTGCTCCACGATCACTCCTTGTTCCTGTAGTTGCAGCAATCGATGGTGTAGGTACAATTGGAGATACTGTAGTTACTGCTGCAGATCAATTACTCTTGCCGAAGATACCTTAGTTATCGCCACAGATATTGGTGGTACAACTTGAGGGTTACATGTTATAGATGGTGTACTTACTACTGCTGAAGGTACAACACCACCACTTGGAAATGCATTCCACATTTTCTTCAATGCTTCCAAGGCACTAAGTAATTCTTGGGATCCCTCAATTGAATCTGGTAAGGGCTTCAAGAAGTGCTTATGTGTAACTCGTAACTTGTAGACCACATCATCATTCTTCCCTTTGCACACAACTTCTATCAAATTGTTTTCTTTAATGTTGATGGTTGAGACCATGCCACCATTTCTTACTGCCTCTGGAGAATGTTTCACGCTTGACACATTCTTGGCAGTGATATATATAAATACATTAATTAAAAAATTATAGCAATGAAAATATTTTTGAATGGGAAGTCTTCTAGCATATGTGCTTTATATAATACTTATGCTTAAAACAATGAAGAATTAGTGAATGTATTTGTAAGGTAGTTCTTAATATGAAAAATCTCTATAATATTCTTCCTGCTATTAACTAGATATTAAATTTTAGTTTTAATAAAAATATACATTATTAACTTAAAAACTAATATAAATATAATGTAATTATTATATAAATTTAAATAAATATATAAAATATTAATATTATACATTAATAACATTTAAAATTATGTATATTATATACTAATAACCTTTAAATTTTAAAAAGGTATTCAATGAAAGAATTGAATTAATTTAAAAAATAAGAAAATATTAAAATTTACACAAGTACTTTTAGCATGTATGCTTTTCTTCCATGTGTATAATACTTGTTAGTCGAAGAATGAAGAATTAGATAATGTATTTGTAAGGTAGGTATTTAAAACCATAGAATCTGGAAGAGGTTTAGAACGCTATCTTTGTTATAATATGTAATACTTTGCAAAAGCCTTAAACTTTGTTTAAGGCTTTGTACAAAACTACAGTATCATTGAATCTATATCCTTTTTCTACTTTAGCAACCACCAGATATCCATGGTATGAATCCATGATATGGAATACATATTTCTTGTGAATATTTCTTATCACATACTTCTTCATTTCTTCTGATACACCATGCAGCATAAATGTAAGAAAATATGAATCGGTGTGCTTTTAGCCTATGTGCTTGTCCCCTAATAAGTAGCATACTTTAACTAGGTAGACTTATCATTACTTAAAGTAAAGCCTTTGCAAAGGATCGTACCTAGTATTACATATATCCAACCTGTTGCACAAATCAAGAATTTTCTTTATTTGTGCAACAGACTGGATATGTGGTTGGTTGGATAAACTTTAAACAATTAATATTAAAACATCTTAACCACCATAAATCTTAAACTTTAAACATTTAATTCCTAAATCCTAAACTCCTAAACAATAAATCCTAAACCCTAGACCCTAAACTCTAAATCCTAAACCCTAAATCCTAAACCCTAAACCCTAACCCTAAACCCTAACCTTAAATCCTAAATCCTAAACCCTAACCCTAAATCCTAAACCCTAACCCTAAAATACAACCAAATTTAATGAATTTTTTTGATTTGTGCAACAGGTTGGATATATCCCCCAACCTGTTGCTTGAGCAACAGGTTGGGAGATATATCCAACCTGTTGCACAAATCAAAAAAATTGCACAAATTAAGAATTTTCTTGATTTGTGCAATAGATTGGATATACTGTTGGGGGTGCACCCCCAACCTGTTGCTTGAGCAACAGGTTGGGGGATATATCCAACCTGTTCCATAAGTCAAGAATTTTCTTAATTTGTGTAACAGGTTGGATTGAGTAACAGGTTGGGGAACATATCCAACCTGTTGCACAAATCAAGATTGGATATACCTCCCAACCTGTTGTAAGAGGTTGGGGGATATCCAACTTGTTGCACAAATCAATAATTTTCTTGATTTGTGTAATAGATTGGATATCTCCCCCAAGCAACAGGTTGGGGGATATATACAACTTGTTTTACAAGTCAAGAATTTTCTTGATTTGTGCAATAGGTTGATATACCCCCCAACCTGTTCCACAAGTCAAGAATTTTCTTGATTTGTGCAACAGGTTGGATATATCCCCCAACTTGTTGCTCAATCCAACTTATTACACAAATCAAGAAAACTCTTGAGTTGTGGAACAGGTTGGATATATCCCCTAACCTGTTGCAAGTTGGGGTACACCCCCAACCATATATCCAATCTGTTGCACAAATCAAGAAGACCCCAACCTGTTGCTTGAGCATTAAATTTTGGTTGTATTTGAGGGTTAGGGTTTAGGAGTTAGGGCTTAAGATTTAGGATTTAGGGTTTAGGATTTAGAGTTTTGGGTTTAGGGTTTACGATTTAGTGTTTAGGAGTTTAGGGTTTAGGGATTAAATGTTTAAAGTTTTGGATTTATGGTGGTTAAGATGTTTTGGTATTAATTGTTTAAAGTTTATGATGTAGGGTTCAGGTCTAATGCCTTCTCTGCTAGTTTTAATATAAAAGTTATTAAGTAATAATAAGCTCAATGATTATTTATTGTCTCTTTTTTTGAGTTGCTAATCTATTTTTGTACATAACAGATATTCACCCTAACAGAGGGTATGGATGTGGTGTTATATAAGAAGAATAAAGTGGTGGCTTTTGGACGAATTCATAGTCTTGATCCTATGAATGTATGTCATTTCCAACGTTGTGGTGAGAGAAGATGTGTAGTGATAATCACCAATGTTGTAAATCCTGAAATATCCACATGGAGATTTTGAAACATTGGGAGATATCTTACAATGTGACATATTTGATATGCAAGCACACAGAATGCTCTGGGACCAAGACAAAATTGTTCCAAAGACACACTTTCAAGATATCAAGAAAACTTATTTTGAGGGGGAAAAAGTAGAGATGTTATCTTGCTCCAGAGAAGTTTTAGCAATTGGCAACTTTAAGGGCTATGCTCAAAGTTTTCTCTGTATAGTGGAGATAATTAAGTTGACTAGTGTAGGTGTCATTTAAAATGCAATGGATAGTACTTCACATCTAGATGTCCATAATACTACGTCTCATCTACAAGTTCATAGTACTTGTAAATGGGGGTTAGCTTTCTTGAAATCAAGTTTTCCCAAGACAGTTTCCTTCAATGTCATGGAAGACACAAAGGAATAGTATCAGAAGAAAAGGACTATAACACAAATGGGATCCAAATTGATAAGAAGCTATAGTAGTGATCAAGAGTATCATAGTGGCATGCTCACAGGTATTGAGGACACTATAGTAACAGATGTTGATGTAGAAAAGGTTTCTTGTGTTGCAAGTGACTCAAATATACTCACTGGTATTCTTGTGTTGCAAGTGACTCGAACAGGCTCACTGGTATAGAAGACTTGTCCTGTCTTGCAAGTGATTCGAATAGGCTCACTGGTATAGAAGACTTGTCCTGTGTTGCAAGTGACTTGAACAGGCTCACTGGTATAGAAGACTTGTCCTCTGTGTTGCAAGTGACTTGAACAGGCTCACTGGTATAGAAGACTTGTCATGTGTTGCAAGTGACTCAAACATGCTTACTGATATAGAAGACTTGTCTTGTGTTGAGAATAATAAGATGGGATCACAAAGAAAAATACACTCAAAGATCGATGGGATAAGTGTTGCAATAACAGGAATTGATGATATTAGTGACAATGATCATGATGTTACCACTCGAATGCAGGGCAAAGGGGGTAGAGAATATGAGACTTGTCATGTTCGTAATATTGTTGCTAGCATGCCAGAGAATATAGATGGGAGAATCTTGAGTTATGAAGGAGAAAGAGTTCAACCACAAAATTCAAGAGGCATTGGCAACAAATTGACATCAATGAACATGTCTACCAGATTGCCATTTCCAAGATATTATAAGGCATCAAATAATTCTCAAGCCCACACAGCATTTGATTATAGAGATGAAGATTCAAGGGAAATGGATTCGAGGTTTGATGGTCTTACAACTGGAAAACGCAAGACACTATTTACAAAAAGAAAGTATGTGAGTCTGAAGAGGCGAAGAATCATGGCATCAATTCCAGAACCAAAGAGACATGTAATGTTATCCGAGGAGAATATGGAAAGGATGCTTATGCGAGTTTGTTGCAAAAGAGACTTTGCATTAGAAAAGTTGGGAAAGATGATTGTGCAGCCATACGCCTTGGTATTTGGAGTAAGACAGCGCCTAATAGACATAATTATCTTCTTCAAGAGTTTTCATGCTTTCTTCATCAAGGCACTGATCAAGATTTGAGCACAAGACACTGTAAACCTAGATTGAAACCCATGGTTAATGGGAGAACCATTTGCAATCGAGGATATCTATGGTTAACTGGACTATCACATGGCAATACTGGACCATCTGGGCGGAGGTGAAAGAAAAAATGGTTCATACAATTCATGAAAATACCTACAAGCTTAAATGCCATGGAAGCACTATAAATGCAACCGCAACATTAAAGCAAGTTCTCAAAGACCATGCATTACCATAGCCTCATCTTCAACAAACAATGCTAGATGGATGTGTCGAATGTCAACAACATCTTCCTTTGGGAATGACAAAGAAGGTCATCCTAGAAGCTGTCAATAATACTTTACAAGACAGAGACGAGAGCATGATTTCACAGTCAACCTTGTACAAAATTTGGCATAGAGATTTTTGCCATGTCAAGACACCATCAAAGCAAAGGATGTCATAATGTAAGACATGTGATGAATTAAAAAATGCCATTGAACATAGTAAATGTGAGCAGCAATGAGGAAGATATATTAAATGGTGATCAATCCATTTACGTCATGTGCAGGATGCTCGAAAGTTGTATGCTTCTTGGAGAGAGGAAGCTATTTCACATGTTGATAAGTCCATGTGCATCACCATTGATGGCATGGACCAGAATACAACAACTTTGCCACGATATAGACATATCCCACTGGCATTGGAGGGCAAACGTGGACTAAAAACACACTTGTGTGAAGTATTAGTACATGGATACCGAATCTTTTGTGATGTATGGATTGATAGTTTGCATGACCATGATAGTAACCAGGTTGTTACATCAATCATGAAAGCAATAAGAAAGGTCAGAGATGCTCGCAGATGTTTACCTGACACATTGCGAATACAAGATGATAATTATTGGAGAGAGAACAAGAATAAATATATATTTGCTTTATGCTCTATGCTGGTTGGTTTGAAAATATTTGAAGAAGTGGAAGTTGGCTTTCTTCTTATCAACCATACACATGAAGACATAGATCAATTCTTCAGTGTTATTGCTGTGGTGAGTTGAAGTCAATGGATGTTTTGACAATGGAGGATATGCAATTTTGAATTAGGAAAAAAATTAGAGGGTCTCACAAGGAAGAATCAGAAGTGGCTATCTTAGAGAGGATGGTAGATTGGAGAGCACTCATAGAGCCTTATTTACAAACAGGAGATGATGCCCTAATAGGACACACAAATCCACACTACTTTCGGTTTCACATGCATAACAATATTCCAGTGATGCAATGGAAGCACTACTCAGTAGATGGAGATCATTTATGGAGTGAGTCGTATGCTTTATTAAAACGAATAATTCCATGGGAGGAAACTAGATTTGTTCTTGCAAAAAATAAATCACTTAACATAGATGAAATGAAAGGCTTGAAAGCCTTCATTAAACATCTTCAAAGTATGATGCGAAAATATCCAGAGTAATCAACTAAGAATTTGGAGACAATTAAATCAACCGAAGCACTTATCCAATCTTTAGAAAGACAAGAAAACTTAATGAGCATTGAATATTGTGAATCCTTTTGGCTGGAATAAGCTAGGTCACCAAGTTTTCCTTTGGATATAAATATGTTAGTAGATATGGAGGAAGCAGAGGAATGCCTTTTACCTCGAAAATATTGTGGCAGGAAGGGAGACAAACCCTTACCAGAGTTTATACCATCTAATGAGATTGAAGAGAGTCTATTTGTTGCAGTTTGGGCATCTGCAGAGTTGGATGACCAAGGTGGCCCAGTTTGGGTTGCAAAGGTTGCTAAGATAGAAAGGGATGACAAGGGAACTCCTATAACATTCACAGCTTTATGGTATGAACCAAAGCCATTGAAAAATCTCCCGAGAAGATATACTATAAAACAACTCTATGAGGGATGCTTGCAAAAGAAACGTGAATGGGTTCCAAATAATGAGGGATTAACAGAGGTGGAAGTCAGTAGCATTATTCATTGTTGGAAATTGAGGACACGAAGTTTTAAAAATGAGCATGGATACAATGTTGAAAAATGTATCACAATCCCTGATCCAAGTCGTGTCCATATTAAACATCATTTGGCAAGACTTGACCGATGCATCAAGCGCATATACATTACATGACTCTAATGACTCCGAACGAGATTCAGATGCATAAGATAATATTTTGTATGCTTTTTTCCACACAAATGGTGTATCTATACACCACCAATAAGATAATGTATTGTATGCTTTGTTTTCTAAAAAAAGGGTGTATCTATACACCATTTATATATTGAATTCAACAAACTTTTTTTTAAAAAATTGAGTATCTATATACCACTTATTTGTTGAATTCAGCAAACTCTTTTTATATCGTGTCATATTTTCACTTTATCAGTATAGTGTTAAAATTGAACTGGAGTTAGGAGACTACTGTTATTATTATTATAGTTATTGGATGGGAGCACCATGCACAAGTTTGGGAATTATAGCTTCATTGAGCCATATTTTTTTTATTAGAGGTCACCACTTGACTTTTTAGCTTAATAAGGCCATATTTGTATATAAATGACCCATTTAGTACTCTAAAAAACCCAATTTTTGAGCTCACTAAATGAAGTTGAGTGAAGAGGATATACTCCAAAAAAGAGCCCAAACCAGGAGAGAGAGTCCAAAAAATTTGAATAGTGTGTTCATTTTGTCATTGGGAGTAGCAACACTTTCTTACTTTCAATTGATCTAACCATCCCTACAAACTACCCATTTATACTACTTCTCCTTTAGTTTCAATCATTTATCTTGCATTGCATTAGTGTCATTAATTCAAATAACATAGCTCCATTAGGAAGTAGAGATAGTAGACACAAAGTTGAGGGCAATAGAGAAGGCCTTAATGATGATGAGGTTGAGTTACAAGCTGCTTTAAGCAATGCAAACAAAAGACCTCAATGGTAATGAGGAGAGTGGCACAAACGAGATAGAAGACAAGGTTATAGAAGTAATGTACCCAAGCTTGTCGTTAGTGAAGTGGATGGATTGGAGGAAGTCGAGTACCTTCTTGAAGCAAGAAACAATGGGAGGGGTGGAGGCCGCACCTCTAAGGAAGGCCATGAGAGTGCATCTAAGGACTAGGAAAGGGAGGAGAGTCAAGGTTAGGGAGGAGAGTCAAGGAGGGGTTCAAGGGCAATGGTGGAAGGTGGAGGTAGGAGAGAGAGCACAATCAATGTGACAAAAAAGATGAAAAAGATAAAATGATGTGCAAGTGTATTTAGGATGTGTGAGCATAGCCATTCGATCTAAGTTGCTAGATCCTGCTACTGAGGCGCACATTCAAAGCACTATACGAAAGGGCATCTTCGCAATGCAAGATGGTTAGGATGAGCCGATAATGCTACATGTTGGCTGATCTTTGAAGTACAAGAGGTGGAGCTATTTAACGATAGTAGGTGCTAACATATGGACCATTATTGAGGGTTCTTTGAGTCCCCCACTAGTTGAAAATTTCCAATGCTATTTTTGGCATGCCAAGGAGGGAAGGCTTTAGTAATTGGCTACTTCCCTTCAAAAATGAAAATGACTAGTAGTTTCATTTGCTATTTTCATCCCTTAACTTTCTCCATTTTTTTATCTACTTTCTCTATGTCTCTCCCCCTCCTCTATCTCTCTCTCTCACTTTTTTGGTGGAAATCTCTCTCACACACTCAGCCCTCTTTTCCATGCTACCCATCCAATTCATCTTCTTTTTCCTTATTTTGGATTTTCCGCAGGCCTTATGAATGATTTTCATCATTTATAGCTTGTTTAATTTACCATTTTAAAAAATGCTCTTTTCTATCGCGTCACAACGGACAAAGCCACAAGTGCTGGAGGATCGTGTGTATTCACCATAGAGATCGTGAGTATCTAACATCGGAGGACTCGCCCAACATAAATAGTAAAGAAAATATGCTGCCTCGCCCTTGAAGCCTAAGAGGGTGCACAACATTTTAGTTTGGAGTCTGGACTTGCCAACGTTGTCAGCTCCGTCGCGTTTGTCACAACTTGCATCACGGGCACAACTGCTGCGCCATATATCAAGAACTTACTTTGTTCTTAGAAGAAAGAAAAACAACATAAACAATGAAGCGTAGTCGCCAGTTTTCATATACGAATCAGGCATAGATACCTGGTATAAAGTTTAAACAGCTGGCTACCAGATAGATTGCTACTCCTAGGTTTTGGATTTACAGCCAAAAATGATGAACGGAACTTCCAATCATAAAGAGCTAGTCGACACCGTTCGCTATAACTACAACCCCATACTTTCGCTACAAAGACAACCCCATACTAAACGTGATCCACAAACTTGCTGAGGCTGCGATGCAGAGCTAAGCTGTCACCACATTAGTACCACATGATTAACCAAGCAACTTAGGACACATCGAGATGACCTTGGCCCCTTCGGAAAGAGGAGCTGCTCTTCCTACTGTTGCGACGACTCTCTCTAGATATCTGACCTGTCTGGGCGAATGGCACGCTCAGTTCCACAGTGCTCGTGTATCCTTTCCTGTTCTTGTAGCTCCCAGAAAGTTTGAGTTGGTTATTGCTACTATACAAGTCATCAGCATAGTTGTATGTATCCCGAGTATTTCCACCCCTATCGTTGTAAGGGTAAACGTCCCTAAAGATCGCATTACTCGTAGTATCGTCGAAATAGAGCTGCGTGGTGTCATCGTAGATGGTGGTGCCGTTGTCCATGTAGATGCGAAGCCTTAGGTGTATGTGGACGGTCCGACCTGAGTACCAACCTTCACAGAGGCCAAAACCAGACGCTTTGAGGTTCAGAGGATCAAAAGACGCCAAGGGTAACAACAGGCGAGCACGGGAGAATCGCAAGAGATCGTGATCTATAAACTCACCTGGATATATTGTGTAGAATGTCGCATAGCCTGTATTATTGGTGTTCTGATATCCTCGCAACCATTTCTCGCCCTGCGTACTTTCAAGGTCCTCGTCGCTGTAAACACCATCGTATCTGCACTGCCAGATGTCTATTCTGGCCTTTGTGACGGGGACACATTGGTTGAGACGGGAACTCAAGGCGGCATCTGTCACGCGGACTGTGAGGTTGAGCGGCACCCCGAAGGTGACGTTGCTTCTCAAGTTGAAAGTCTCGATGTCTTCCTCGATCCAGTAAGGCCCCTCAGACTGCTCGGTGACTTGGGAGCAGTTGCTGAGGCCTCTAGCGGAAGCGAAAGACGAAATGCCAGCTAAAGTATAGACGAGCATAAACGGTAGGAAAGACAAATACCTCGACATGAAAGGGCAGGGGTGCGATGAGGGCATATCCATGTCCTTAACACTCGCCTGAGGAAGCCAGAAGGTGTGAAAGTAGCAGTGCAACTTCAGCTTGGAACTAAGAACTGAGAGGAAACCCACATATATAACCTTCGAAAGACGCATAAAGCTAAAAAAAGTTACAACTTACGGTAGACGTCTCGAACCTGCACGGTCTCTCTCTCTCTATACCACACACAGACCCTCTCTCCACCGGATGATTCGATCAGACGGGTATTCGATACGCATGACCTGTGATGATATATTATAGATCCTCACGGCTACGCGATAAAGAAAGTCTCGACTCTGTACATCAGGATTCAGAATTTCAGGTGACAGAGCCTGGTATGCCTTCGTGACTCATGTGAACCTCTCTCCGGACTCGTCCGGAGCAAGAGGAACTCATTAAAGGTGACAGCTCCTTTTCAGTCTGGCACACTTGTCGCGTTCCCAACTTTATGTCTGGAAGCAGCACGGATTCTATAGCAAGAAGGCTAGCCAGAACAACTGTAGGTAATAGGTAGTGAATTCTGATGAGAGACCGGCGGTGCGGCAGATAGCTTCAAGGCTCAAGCTAAGTGCAGGTTCTTGAACGTTTTCTTCAACGCCGAACGTTACTCGCTCCGGCAATGGAAGAACTCTGTTGCGTACTCTGGGAACAACACCAGCTTTGATGCTTGCAAAAGATATTGGAGCCTGAGACAGGTGCAGGTGAAGGAAGCATCAAAGCCGAGCTTTGCGTCGAGGCCCACCTCTCTGTTGGGCTGTGGCCCACGCTCTTCGAGTCTTGGCCGGCAGCCGCATGCGCCACTGCACGTCTCTCAAGGTCCGCCATCGACGCATGCTAATAAAATTTTCATTATAGCATACTTTGCGCGAAGAATGGTTAGCACAGACGACGAGAACTGCGCCACTGCGCAACGACGCCAGGTTGACAGACTTTTATACACGTCCAAACTCCAAGCTTTTGTCCTCTCTCCAAGGAACTCTACCTATTTTAGTCATTACCTACAGCTCTGCAGCTTGCAAGTTGTAGGAGATCAACGTTTCAACTTTCAGCATCTCCAATTTGTATGAGCATATTCTGGAGACTCGCCCAAGGCTTGAGCACATTTCCACGTAGGGCAAATGCTATACCTTGAAATTCGGGACACGAGAATGTGCGTGGTTTCCCTGATATCGCCTTAGCCTTAGGGCAAATGCTACACCTTGAAATTCGGGACACGAGAATGTGCGTGATCTCCCTGATATCGCCTCAGACTTAGGAGCCTCCATGTCGGTGGTCTCCCTGATATTGGCCTTAGCCTTTGGAGGTGAAATGGGCTCAAATGGGCTCATTGAGATCGATGTTAAGCATGAAATGCAGATCTCCCTTTGCTCTCGGAGGCCTACACATTTTTGGCATGCTATATTGACGTTTTTGGCGTTAAGAAGCTAAAATTCACTCATTTAAAAAATATTTCTAACTTTTTTGTGATTGTTGAGGCTCCACTTTTTCTTCTCCCTTTCTCTCTTGTTTCTATTTTGGTCCCCTTATTTTTGGCCACTTAATGTCATTCCAACTTTTTTTCATTTTCCTCTTTCATATTAAGAATCCCTTCACGACAGGCCACTTGAACGTGGTTCAACTCTTTTTTTTGGTGAAGAAAAAGGAAATTATGATCAAGAAATTAAGAAAGATACAAAGAAATTGAAAAAGCAGCTTATACAATTGGAAGCAACTCCTAGGGAGCTTTACATAGTGCTTTCGCTACAAATGGAAGCTCGAAAAATCTAGGGGCATAATATCAATGTAGGTCGAGAATACTAAGTTGTACCTGATTCAAGAGGTCATTTGGGAGACCTTCGTGGTGGAAAGCAATGGCGTTCCACACCTTCCAAAACTCAAGAATCATAATTTAGGAGCCTACACATTGATGTAACCCATCCTAAATTGAACACATGTGCTTTGATAAATTAGAATGAGAGAGTTCAATCTAATGAAAATATAAGTGGATCTTGGGGAACATACTATATGACTTTTTCTTAAACTACAAGCATCAATATAGGATAGGGTGAAGGTTTAGTTCTCCTATCATTACCAAAAAGGAGTCCATGGCAATAAGTGCAACACTATTGAGAAAGTAGAGAAGAGAGGACTACACACGATATGTAACCGTACATTTCTTATATTATGAGCATTGTTATGAACACCATATTAGAGAATTTGGGAAAATCCTGATAATTTGGGAACTTTTGAGGGGTTGTAATTATGTAACATTCAATGTTTTTCATTGATTTTTCCCATAGATTTGGGAGTCCATCCAAATCTTGCAAATGTGCATGGTTTGCATCAACATAAATAAAATGTCAAATGTTGAAATTTTGACCAATGCATGGTATTTTTTGAGGGGTTACAATTACAATGCATTGAGTGCACTCCATTGACTTTCTCCTTGGATTTGGCCGTGTATATGAAATTCACAATTTGGGGTGTGCCTGTTCTGCATTAGCCGAGAAAAAAACATCATATGTTTGAGTTTAACGAAGCATTTTTGCCTCTTCTCAAAAAAAGGTGGTGTTCAAAAACACCATTTTAGTTTAGTTGGAGAAAAAGTAAGAATGCAACACTAGTCCTTGATATTTTGTCGAGTGTGCAAAACTTGCAACCACAAAGCAATGGTCTGCAAAAAAAAAGATAAAGAAAAAAGATCAATGTCATACCTTCCAAATATTTGTCAGTATTCAAATAAATTATTGTTGTGCAAGGAAAAAAAAGTCATGCTTTTCAAGTACCTTCACTCCATTGTGGAGTCAGCATCAGAGTCGGAATCTGTTCTATGAGCCAAATTGGATAAAGCTCGCTTGCGTGCAATGGTTGGTATCTTCACCTTGATGGGGAGGTTGCTGCTCTTCGAGGAAACCTTCTTTGAGAGGTTACATTTTGGAACCCATGACCATACAATAGCATCAACAGATTCCCAACGTGGAGGATCACCTTTATTGCACATCCAAATCTTGTTCCAACAATCTGCATACACCTCCTCAATTTCTGCATTGTGTCTTTTGCATATAGGTGCCCAATATTGTATGAAAACCTTCTTGAAATTTTTAGATTTATTATCCTTTTGTACATCAGTTTGAGCAATGCCTAGCCAAATTGGGTAAATTTTTTCTGCTGGTCGGACCAAAAGAAAGTGTCCTTTTTGTACATCAACCATTGGATCAAATGATTGTTTTGGCTTTTTCCTTTGAGGTCCACAGTAATGATCATTCAACTCTTCAATTCCTTAAAACTCATCGTTTTCATTATCAAATACTTGCACACAATCAATATGTTGCGTCTTTGGCCAAAATCTCTCGTACATGCCCTCTACACTATTGTTTGGTTTATCAAGCTCATCAATCATGTTCTTCCAGTACTTCACTACTGGCTTGTAAAACTTTGTGAAAGATGCATCTGGACCTTGCAGGTGTGCCCATTTTTCCCAAAAGCGTACATACTCCTTGATACCAACTATCACATCTAAGTGATCCTTCACATACTTGAACATGGTTACATAAGGCGGCTCTCCACTTGGTAGCATTGGATGACCATCCGGATGTCTCTTCCATAACTCAATGCCACCTTCACTTGGTTGCCAATCTAATGATCGTGGATGCACTTTATATTGCATGATAGGAACTTCATTTCGCATAAAGAACTGAAATTGGAGAGGCTTTGAGTGTCCCACTAAAGAATCTTTCCCATCGCATAGGCATCCATCAACATAGCTCTTGAAATCAGGGACTTCCGTTACCAAAAATGGTGTTGGAGAAGACTCCTCACATTGTCTAAAAGTATCCATGAGATGTGCAAATGTCAATGTTTGGCTAGTTCTTAACCTCTCTGAAAACCTGCTAAACATTGCATCAATATCCTCATGTGTATGCCCAACCATCAAGAATCCCAATTGAATTGACTTGAAAATCCCTCGAGCAACAAGTAATGATAGGTATGCAAACAAGTACCTATTCTTTTTTTCAGAACCACAATTATCCAACTGCAACAATAGGTGTTCGGGTAGTTTCTTATAAGGATTTTCTTGATGGGAACTTCCAAATCCAAGGTCTTTGAATGTTCCACCCACTGCTCCAAGATGAAGTTGTTGCTTGCCATTAGAAACATAGTGAGAATCCAATGCTTCTCTTGAGGTTAGTGCGTTTAGCAGAGCGTTGTCAGACCTTGGCATCCCATCATGTACCAAATCTCCAAGTGCATGGTTATCAAATCTTTCAAGATTTCTCAAACACAAAGCCAATGAACCAATTGTGAAGTTAGGATCCGACGGCCACAAGGATAAAGAAAAGTGACCATAACGTCCTTGACCATGTCCATGTGTTATCATGCCAGTCAAAGCCACTGGGAGCTGAAAGGACTTGTCTGTGTCCTTTGAACGATTGCGTAATCTAGGGATGGTTGTCTTCTTTTGGTCCATCTTATCATGGATAATGCACAAGTATGTCTGAGGATACATTTCAGAAAATCTGCGCCAAGTGTAGTACACATTTCTACAACTTTTTTGTTGTAACATGTGTTTTCTTCTATCTTCCATCAACTTATTACGTTCATTTTGGCATTTTGTCGCTGCAAGTTGAGCCTTGATTGCACTACATAAACCACACTTAGAGAATTCACTTGTTTTTGACAAAGTTACATGCTTGAATCCAGAGTTCCATATGCGGTTGAATGTGGAAGTTGACATCTCCTTACAACCCAAACTATGCTTTAATTGCATGTTAACTTCATAGAGAATATCAACCTGCTTGTATACATCTGGTATCACCAATTGTGTTTCCCTTGATCCATCCTGAAGTGTTCTACTTTTGTGTGGCATACGCTCAGAATTGTTATCCACAAAATCTTGGATTATGGCTCTACCCAGTTCTGTGTGGTCCCAACCTCTCCGCACGATTCCTTTATTACCATGTATGCACCTTCGTATACCAATTTCAAATTGCTCCCTGTATCGATAAAATGTTGTTTTTGGAATACCATGCATTTCATACCATGCTCTACAACAAACTTGAATACCATTCAATGAAAAGACATATTTGAACTGCCCATTGTCATCTTTTCGACAAGCAACCCCAAGAGTGTCATATACATAATTGGTGCGAGCCTCCAAACTTTGGCCCCAATACTCTATGCGTAATTTGGATATCATTTGACGATCGGCAAATTGACAACAATTTTGTTTACAACAATCAATCATAGATACTTTTATGACTGCATCCCTTGTGAGTCTAGATGATGCTAATGGCATGCCATGTTTTTTAGCTTTTCTCTTTATCATGCAGTAACGCCTCTTTTTTGTGGATTTTTCCATTGGGTCCTCATCTTCCATGTGCTTTTTCCCAAAACCACTTGAAGAATTCATGGTGTCATCGATTCTTAATGAAGTTCCATCTAAAAAGGTTATTTGTGCAATGGGCCATTTTATTAAGTGGATGGTATCGATGCCTGATACATCACTATGATACTTTTCAATTCCCACACCTAGATTACCTTCACCAAGCATCTCAAAATTTATAGGTTCAAATGGGTAGACATACAAAACAACACCCTCTACAATGCTCTTGGTTTTCTGCTCATCCCATATTAAGACTTTCTTGTCCTTCCATGATTCTCGAATGGAAAACTCATCATATTCACATAGAGGTTCGACGTCAATGGTATCTGATGTTATATCATTCATTGGTACAATAGCTCCATTGACATTGTCCACACAACTCATTGATCGTGGTTTCCAACGAACAACACTACCCAAAGCCTCATAGACTAAGAATGCATCCATTGTAGGAAATGGAAGAAGTGCACTTTCATCCATACAAATATCGATCGCCACCGATACATTGTTTTCTCCCAAGGGCACACCTTGGCACATGTCATCATGTGATGTGGAGAATATTGTCCCAATGGCAACAATCTTTCCACTGACAAGCAAGTTGACTTTAACCCCCACTTTCAATGTGGCACCTGCATAGTACATAGCATTTGTTATAGTTCAATATTGATATCTGATGGTGTGACTTAGGATGAAAATGCTTTACAAGATTTCATTGCAAGACCAAATCTTCCTAATCCTTGGTGCTTTGAATTTTAGGCAGCAAAATTTGGCTACATGGCCAAATCTTCACAAACCATGGTGCTTTGAAAGGGAGATAGCAAGATTTGTCCACACAAACAAATCTCCCGAGATGCTGGTGCTTTCAAGAAGCCATCAAGATTTATCCACACATCCAAATCTACTTAGACCTTGGTGCTTTGAAAGAAGCCCACAAGATTTGGCCACATGGTCAAATCTCCCCAGACCCTGGTGCTTTGAAAGGAGCCAACAAGATTTGGCCACATGGCCAAATCTCCTAAGACAGTAGTGCTTTGAAAGAAGCAATAAGATTTGGCCACATGGCCAAATCTCCTAAGACAGTAGTGCTTTGAAAGAAGCAATAAGATTTGGCCACACGGCCAAATCTGCTCAGACCTTGGTGCTTTCAAAGAAGCTAGCAAGATTTGGATGCACGGCCAAATCCTTCGAGACCTTGGTTTCAAAGCACTGAGAAGATTTGTTTGTGGCGTTCTTTGAAACTTGGGGAGATTTGGTCGTGTGGCCAAATCTTGTAGGCTTCTTTCAAAGCACTAGGGTATGGAGAGTTTTGGCCGTGCAACCTCCTCTTGCATGCTTCTTTCAAATCACCAGGTTCTTTCAAAGCATTAGGGTTTGGGAAGATTTTGCCGTGCTGCCAAATGTTGCTAGCTTCTTTGAAATCACTAGGAAGATTTGGCCACATGGCCAAATCTTCTTTCAAATCACTAGGAAGATTTGGCCACATGGATAAATCTTCAAACGTTAAATTTAAAAATTAAAAATCCAGATTTTAAAATTTAAAATTTAAAGTTCAAAATTCAAAATTCAAAATTTAAAATAAAAAATTCAAATTTCAAGTTTCAAGTTTCAAATTTTGAAATTCAAATCTAGAGATCCTACTTTCAAAAAAATCGTACATGCTTTTCATGATTCACGCTATTACACTTTAAAATCATACTATTACTTTAAAAGCAAACTAGAAAATTTAAAACTATTAAAAAACCAAAACTTTAAAAGGCAAAGCTAAACAAACCTTTTAAACCAAGCATAAAAAGTAAACCTATGAGAAGGAATTGAATTTGTCTTCATGGGGGATCAAGTGCTAGGCTCACCTTGTTCTCTCCCTTCCTAGATCTCCAATGTGTACGTAGGGTGGTTTGAGAGCTTTAGGACAACGTCTTAGATGGGGTAGTTCTTGGAAAACACTCCTCCCCCCTTGCTTAGCTAATTGCAAGCAAAAAAGTTCAAAACTATGTCAAAATGAGAGGTCCCGGGAGGCTCCCCATCCCAGTTTGTTCCTAACAATGTGTACTTAACTATGTAGGTTTTAAACTTCCATTACCAATTCAACTCTCCATAGATTCCACACACAATAGTTGGATTAGAAAGAGGTCTTTTTTTTTTTTTTTTTTTTTTTTGCTCTTCATGCTTTTGGGTGGATTGCTCCTTCCCCCCAAAACATGCTTTTTTGGGGGGAATTGCTCCTTCCCCCCAAACTCTCCTTTTTTTGGGGCATGCTTTTTTTGCCTCTCTTGCTCCTTCCTCCTCCCTCGACGCTGTCCTTTCCCCCTCCCCCATCGCTGGTCGTCGCTCGTCGCTGCTCCTCGTAGTCCTTTCCCCTCCATCGTCGCTGCTCCTCCCACGGTCCCTCCACGATGCTGCTCTGCAGCTTCCTGCGACGCTGCCCCGCGATGCTCCTTCACGGTCCCAGTACCTCTCCCCTCGCGGCGCTCTTCATTCCCTCCCACAGCCCCTCCGCGACGTTGCTCTACGCTGCTGCTTCCTGCGACGCTGCCCCACGACGCTCCTTCACGCTGCTTCTTCTTGCAGCCCCTCCGCGACACTGCTCCTGTTGAGATATCAAGCTCTACCCCCGATACATCTCCTGGATGACTATCATTTATGTCACCGCCTATGTTAGTTGTACTCGTGGTGTAGTTAGACTACCACGTATGTTTTTGGTTTGGGTTCACATATGAACCATGTATTCTAGGTTTGACATATAGGGTATTTCCCTCTTCTATTGTATTGTTGTTGTGTGCAAAGTGAAGAAAGGCTTCACCCTCCAACCTTGTGTCCTCTCTCTTTTGTGTGTTGTGAAGAAAGCTGAACTTGAGTCTCCTATCTCTCTCCCTCATTCTTTACATGGTATCAGAGCCTTGTTCGAGGTAAGGAGCTCAAGAAAGCAAGCCAAGTTTGTGGTGTCCTGGTAAGAGGACCAGTGTTGCTTTCCTATTTCGAGTTTGGGAGCAAATCTTTGCAGGTAGCACAGCCAGAAGTGCAGGAGTGCACTGTTTCAGATTGAGAGGCCCTTCGCGGTGTGGCGAGAGCGCACTATATGCTGCGGGAAAGAGCGAAGCCCTTGGTGACTTTATTTTTTTGATTTGAGGCCGTTTCGGGGCCCGTTTTGAAGGCGCAAGTCCTTCGCAGGCACTCAGAAAAAGGCCCTGTTTTTGCTGTGCGACCACTGCGCGGCTAGTCGGTGGAAAGGTGCCACAGAAATTGCATCGTATGCCTGTGTGCAGAGATATTGGGAGTTGCAGATTCATGCCTGTTGCCTGTTGATGCAAAATTGTCACTAGGAAGTGACTGTGTGGTGAAATACCACTTTCGTCAGTGTTGCAGATCTGCCCCTGTGAGGCTTTTTGCAGAAGTTTTGCTATTTGCCCTTGTGAGGCATTTGCTGTGTTTACAGGTTGCTGTTGCAATTCGTGATTTGTAAAATGTCTGAGAATCTGTCTACCATTGTCAGTGAGAAGCTTGACAAGAACAACTTCCAAGCATGGAAGTTCAGGATGACAAACTTCCTTATGGGAAAGGGAGTTTGGGATTACATCAGTGGTGAAACTACAGAACCAGTTTTGGGTGCTGCTCCTACTCCTGCTGAATTGAAGGCCTTTAAAGAATGGCATGAAAAAGCCAGAAAATGCCTGTATTGGCTGTCTGTTAGCATTTAGATTCTATGATTGTGCATATACAGGATGTAGAGACGCCTAAGGAGGCATGGGACACATTGGTGAAGCTGTATAGCACAAATACCAAAGCACGAAAGATGCAGCTAAAGCAGGAGTTGCACAATGTGCAAAGGAAAAATCTGAATATAAATGAGTATTCCTTGAAGGTGAAAGGCCTTGCAGATTCTCTTGCCTCCATTGGAGCACCTGTTAATGATGAGGACTTAGTGTCCGTGACCTTGAATGGTCTTGGGAAAGATTATGCACAATTTCGGACATCCATTGGAGTCCGTGAAACATTTCCTGATTTTCAGGAACTTATTGCTCTCTTGCTGAGTGAAGAGCAAAGGAATGGTGGTTCAGCCACCTCAACTTCTCAAGAGACTGCTTTCTACTCGAATACAGGTAGAGGCAGGGGTAGAGGAAGAGGCCGTTCTGGTGGCCGTGCAGGAAATCAAAACCAACAGCAACAACAGGAAAACCAGTCCTATGGAGGAGGACGTGGTAGTTCTAGAGGCAGGGGGAGCCAAAGAGGCCGTGGTTCATGGCAAAGGAACCAGCAAGTAAATAGCAGCACAGAATGCTATTATTGTGGAAAGCCTGGACACAAGGAGAATACATGCTATAAAAAGCAGAATGACATCAAAAGTGGGAAGTTGCAGCAAAGCAACTATGCATCATCAAGTGGGCATGGTGACGACAGAAATGAGCACCTTTTTGTGATGCAGCATATGGTTAACTCCATGTCAGGAGATGCTGCAGCTTGCAATGATGTTTGGTATGTTGATTCAGGTGCCTCTAACCACATGACCAGTCATGGTGAGTGGTTTCATGATGTTAGAAATTTGGATAAGCCAGGTTATGTTGAAACAGGTGATGATACTGCGCACCCAATTACGCAGGTTGGTAAAGTGCCATTGGCTATGCAGGATGGCAAAATGAAGTACTTGGCAGATGTACTTCATGTTCCAAAAATCACTAAGAACCTGGTTTCAGTTGGCCAGATGGTTGAGCAAGGTCTGCAAGTTAGATTTAATCCTGATGGATGTTTTGTTGAGGACTTGAAAAATAAGTGCCGCTTGGTTGCGAAAGGCAATAAGAATGGCAGAATGTTCACCTTGGATGTTGATATGCCTGAGGTAAAAGCTGCTATGTTTGCGCATGGGAGAGGTGTCATTGCAGATATTGAGATATGGCACAAGCGCATTGGGCATGTGAATATACAAAGGCTGAAATCTATGCAAACGAAAAACATTGTTGCAGGTTTGCCTAAATTCAGAGTTGAGGGAATGCAAAAGGTATGTGAAGCATGCCAAATGGGTAAGCAGGCCAGACATGCATTTCCCAAAAATGCTAAGGTGAGCAGAAGACCTTTGGAAGTGATCCATTCAGATGTTTGGACAACCAAAGCTGCTTCTATTGGTGGATGCAATTATTATGTGACATTTATTGATGACTACACTAGGAAGGTGTGGATTTATTTTATGAAGCACAAAAGTGAAGTGTTCAGCCATTTCAAGGCTTTTAAAGCCATGGTTGAAAAAGAGAAAGGTGTGCATATTAAAGTGCTAAGATCTGATGGAGGGGGAGAGTACTTTTCAGAAGAATTTTGTGAATATCTGAAAGAACAGGGAATTCAAAGGAAGTACTCATGCAGGTCTACCCCTCAGCAGAATGGGGTTGCAGAAAGGAAGAACAGGCATATTGCAGAAGTAGGACGGGCGATCCTAAATGAGAAAAACATGCCTGATTATTTTTGGGCTGAAGCAGTAGCAACTGCTGTTTATATTATGAACAGAACCCCCACTGCAGCTGTCCATGGCATGACGCCTGAAGAAATGTATACAGGCCAAAAACCAGATATTTCTCACTTGAAGGTATTTGGTTGCATAGCTTATGTTCATGTTCCTGATGAGAAGAGAACAAAGCTGGATCCAAAGGCAGAAAAATGCATCTTTATTGGATATGCTCAGCACCAGAAAGGGTATCGCTGTTTTAACCCTTCCACCCGCAAAATGCAAGTGAGCAGAGATGTTGTTTTTGATGAAATGAGCAGCTGGTATGCACCAACTGTTATGGTAGGAGATGCAGATGCAGGAAATGGGAATGCTGCAATAAATGCAGAGCAGCAATCTCAAGCCTTGAGTGGACCCAGAGAGTCCTCTACTAGTGGATCTAATGCATGGACAGGGAGATTGAGATCTAGTGAGTCGTCACATGGCAGTCCTGATAGTGTTGTGCAGGTATCACATAAGGGAAAAGAAAAAGTAGACCATGCTCTAGTGTTTGATGTGTCTGCTGGTAGCTCTCATGTTGATGGAGAGTCAAGCGGCTCTGAAATGAGCCTTGATGAGGAACTTGGGATTCCTTCAGTTGTTACACCTGGTGCAAGGAAAAGCAGACATGATTTAAAGACTCCTGCAACTGATCCAGTTGTACGGAGGTCCACTCGTATTAAGTATCCAGTTGACAGGCTGAGATATGATGGGTATACAGCACATCACTATGCTTATATGGTCAAGGTTCTAGAGGAGCCAGAGCCCACATGTTTTGAGGATGCAGCAGGGCATAAAAATTGGGAAGCAGCTATGGATGAAGAGATGGCTGCCTTGGATGCAAACCACACTTGGGATTTGATGCCTTTGCCTCATGATAAGAAGGCTATTGGCTGCAAGTGGGTTTACAAAGTAAAGCACAATGCTGATGGGTCTGTTAGCAGGTACAAGGCAAGATTGGTTGCCAAAGGTTTTGCACAGACATATGGAATTGACTATGAGGAAACTTTCAGCCCAGTTGCAAGGATGGCAACCGTGAGAGCAGTAATTGCTATGGCTGCTGCAAAAGGATGGTCTTTGCATCAGATGGATGTGAAAAATGCCTTCTTGCATGGTGATTTGCAGGAAGAGGTTTATATGATGCAGCCGGAAGGTTATGAGGATAATTCACATCCCGATTTTGTATGCAGGTTGCGCAAAGCCTTGTATGGCTTAAAACAGGCGCCGAGGGCATGGTCAGACAAGATAGGACAATATCTTGTCACTATTGGATTTCAGATTTCCAATTCAGATTTTTCACTTTATGTGAAAAGGACAAACAGAGGGATTGTGCTTATAGTCATCTATGTTGATGACTTGATTATTACAGGTGATAGTGATGCAGACATTAATGAAGTGAAGCTGCTGTTGAAGCAGAAATTTGAGATGAAGGATTTGGGAGAGCTGCGTTACTTCTTGGGCATTGAGGTTATTAGATCCCCGAGTGGGATATGGCTGTTGCAAAGGCAATACGGTTTGGACATGCTGTCCAAATATGGGATGACAGGCTGTAAACCTATCTCTGTTCCATTGGAGCAGAATGTGAAGCTCAATGCAGAGACAGGTGAGCTTCTTGAAGATATTACTATGTACAGGCGCATAGTAGGTAGCTCGATTTACATGACTATAACCAGACCAGATTTGAGCTATGCTGTGGGGCTGGTGAGTCAGTTTATGCAGGCACCGAGGAAGCCACATTTGGATGCGGCTAGGCGCATACTGCGGTATGTGAAGTCCACATTGCATTATGGACTGTTTTATGAAGCTGGGTGTGCATTACAGGTACATGGATACACAGATGCTGACTGGGCTGGTAGTGTCTCAAACAGGAGATCTACTAGTGGTTTTATGTTTTCCCTTGGGAGTGGTGCCATCAGTTGGAGCAGCAAGAAGCAGCCAATAGTTGCCTTGTCGAGCACAGAGGCTGAGTACAGGGGTGCAGCAATGGCTGCATGTGAGGTAACTTGGTTACGGAAGCTACTTGCAGATATGGGACAGTCAATTCATGCAGCAGTTGTCATTCATTGTGACAACATTAGCAGCATCATGCTTGCTAATAACCCAGTTTATCATGCTAGAACGAAGCACATTGAGGTGCATTATCACTTTGTGAGAGAGAAGGTTCTAGCTGGTGAGATTGATCTTGTTTATGTCAGCACTGAGGAGCAGGTGGCTGATATTTTTACGAAGGCATTGGGTACCGAGAAGCTTCGCAGATTTAGGAGCTTGCTTGGTGTACGTGAGATGGATTTGAGCTTGAGGGGGAGTGTTGAGATATCAAGCTCTACCCCCGATACATCTCCTGGATGACTATCATTTATGTCACCGCCTATGTTAGTTGTACTCGTGGTGTAGTTAGACTACCACGTATGTTTTTGGTTTGGGTTCACATATGAACCATGTATTCTAGGTTTGACATATAGGGTATTTCCCTCTTCTATTGTATTGTTGTTGTGTGCAAAGTGAAGAAAGGCTTCACCCTCCAACCTTGTGTCCTCTCTCTTTTGTGTGTTGTGAAGAAAGCTGAACTTGAGTCTCCTATCTCTCTCCCTCATTCTTTACAGCTCCTTCCCTCCTCCACCACACTGCTCCTTCCTCCCCTACGCGGCGCTGCTCCTTCCCTCCACCACGCCTGCGACGCTACTCCTTCCCCCCACGACGCTATTTTCGACCTGCTTCTTCTTGCGGGGCACTATTTCGACCTATTTCCTCTTCCTCCGCATAGTTTCGACCTTTCCTCCGTGCTGTTTCTTCTTCCTCTGCACAGTTTTGGCCTGCTCTTGTCTTCAGTGGTAGGTTTCCTTCCAAACGAGATCTCATCTTCATGAAATCCAAACAGTACAAGCTCTTTCCAAACGAGATCTCATCTTCACGAAATCCAAACAGCACAAGCTCACAAACAACAATGGCTACTCAATCATCCAAGTAAGAAAACGAAAGAAATCGAAAGTGTACCTAATTCATGCATGTTCTCCATTTTCTCCATTTCAGAACACCACAATTTGAAAGAAAGACTCTTGTAAAAGTAGGAATCTCGAAGTGTGATTTGAAAGTAGGGTCTTTAGTATATGATTTGACTTTCAGATCTTTAAATTTGAAATTTGAATTCTGTATCTAAGATTTTGAATTTTGAATTTTGAATTTTGAATTTTAAATTTTGAATCTAAGATTTTGAATTCTTTAGATTTGAAATTTGAATTTTAAATTTTAAATGGGGAGATTTGGCCATGCGGCCAAATCTTCTGGCTTCTTTCAAAACATACAAGATACGGCCAAATCTCCCTAGACCTTGGTGATTTCAAAGAAGCTATAAAGATTTGGCATCACAACTAAATCTTCCTAAACCTTGCTGCTTTGAAAAGATTTAGCCATACAACCAAATCTTCCTCGACACTCGTGATTAGAAAGAAGATAGCAAGATTTGGCCGCATGGCCAAATCTCCCTAGACCCTCATGATTAGAGAAAAGCTAGCAAGATTTGGCCGCATGGCCAAATCTCTTTAGACCTAGGTGATTTAAAAGAAGCTAGAAAGATTTGGCATCACAACCAAATCTCCCCAAATCCTGCTGCTTTGAAAAGATTTGGCCGCACGGCCAATCTCCCAAGACCCTTGTGATGAGAAAGAAGCTAGTCGCACAGTCAAATCTCCCTAAACCCTTGTGACTTATAAAAAGCTAGAAAGATTTCGCATCGTAGCCAAATCTCCCCAAACCTTAGTGCTTTGAAAACTTGGTGCTTTGAAAAAATTTGGCTGCACGGCCAAATCTCCCCAAACCTGGTGCTTTGAAAAGATTTGGCTGCATGGCCAAATATTCCTAAACCTATGCTTTGAAAAGAATTGGCCGCACGGCCAAATCTCCATAGACCCTTATGATTAGAAAGAAGCTAGCAAGATTTGACCACACACAAATCTCACCAAACCCTGGTGCTTTGAAAAGATTTGGCTGCACGGCCAAATCTCCATAGACCCTCGTGATTAGAAAGAAGCTAGCAAGATTTGGCCGCACGGCCAAATCTCCCTAAACTTGGTGCTTTGAAAAGATTTGGCTGCAGGGCCAAATCTCCCTAAACCTGGTGCTTTGAAAAGAATTGGCCGCACGGCCAAATCTCCCTAAACCTGGTGCTTTGAAAAGAATTTGCTGCATGGCCAAATCTCCATAGACCCTTGTCATTGGAAAGAAGCTAGCAAGATTTGACCGCACACAAATCTCCCCAAACCCTGGTGCTTTGAAAAGATTTGGCCGCACGACCAAATCTCCATAGACCCTCATGATTAGAAAGAAGCTAGCAAGATTTGGCCGCACGGCCAAATCTCCCTAAACCCAAGTGATTTAAAAGAAGCTAGAAAGATTTGACTGATTTGAAAGAAGCTAGCAAGATTTGGTTGCACAGCCAAATCTCTTCAGACCCTAGTGCTTTGAAAGAAGCCCACAAGATCTGGACACAAGGCCAAATCTCCCCAAACTTTGGTGCTTTGAAAGAAGCCCATATGATTTGGCCACACATCCAAACCTCCCCTTCCAGTGCTTTAAAAGAAGCCCATAAGATTTGGCCGCACGGCCAAATCTCCCTAGTGCAGCCAAATCTCCCTAGAATCTAGTGCTTTCCAAATCTACTACTATGTCTAGTGTCAATTCTAGATTCTATTTCAGATATGTTTATCGATAATGTGTTTTGTCTAACATTAAAGATTATAAAGATGATAGTTTGTATATTGCTTGGGTTTTTTTACAGGAAAGACACAAATGTGAAGAAGGTTGAGAAAGTTGTAAGTGGATTTGCAGAAAAAAGCATACCTTGGTACTTTGACATATATAGTATTGAGGGAGCACAGTTGACACGAGTTCACTTATTTGTTTTGTTACCTAATAAAAGTGCATACACTTGTGTTGGATCGGTACATCAAATCACTGAAGATGTGGTTGGAAAAGAGGGAGATATTGGATTGTTGATCATTATAAATCAAAATAAGAAGTTTCTCTTAGATCCCAGCGATTATGAAGCATCTCGTATGAAGTCTGATGTAGATGACAACATGCACTCAAGAGGCTGGATAAGTGTTGAATCAATTGATGGAAATGAAATTGACACAGTGACAACAATCATTGAATCATATCGCAAAGTTTCAACAACATTAAAGAAGCGTAAGAGTGGGGAAGATAGTGGGGAAGGAACAAAGAAAGGAAAATCGACTGTGGTTCAAGCACCAGGTGGTAGCGGAGAAGGGGCAAAGAAAGGAAAGCTAACTATAGTTGATGTACCACAAGAAGGAACACCTCCAGAGGGTATGCTAGCAGTTGTGGAAAGAAGCAGTGGTAGTGAATTGGAGCGAAGTGGAAAGGTCATAGGAAAAAAAGGGCAAAAGAAACCATCAGGCTTGGTGGAATATGAAAAATACTACCCATTCGGGTTGCATGCAACATTTTCAATTCCAGTTACAAGATGTCAAAAAGCTCCTCCAAGCTATGTATATAGAGGGTTGAACAAAGAGCATGTGGAGAAGCTTGCTGCAGACTTCGGTTATAACTCTAGGCCTCCTGCTGCTGTAGCGGATTTAATGCCTTTCAATCCTGAAACAAAGCAGCCCCTGGAAAGGGTAGATAAAAAGGATTTAACCAAGTGCCACTACTGGATACTATCTGGACAACATTCAATATATGCTGCTAAAATATTCACATCTAATGATGATAACAGCACGGCCCAAAGAAAGAACTACTACCGCACCCACCAGGCGAGGATTGTAGTGAATTGTCCCGCACGCTTTTGTGTGGAGATATCAAAGATGGCAAACCTGGAGTCTCAAAATATCTTGAGACAATCTCCATACATTGATATACTTAAGCAGGTGAGGGGACAATGGATCCTCTTTAACAGACCCAAGAAAGCACAACAAGGGCTTGCAAAAGGACATCCAGATCGTGAGAATTGGGATGTAAGTACACATTTTAATTATGAATCATTTTTTACAAGTCGGTTTTCGTAATTATTGCATTCTAATGGATTCATATATTTTGCAGGCTTTCATTGACACTGGCAAGGTAACATTGGGCAATAGCTTTGCCACGAAGGATGTACATATGATAATCACAAGCGATGCCATTTATGATGGTTGGATCTCCATCCTTGAGGATTACATTGCAGGCAAATATTCACAAGATGGAAAATGCCGTAGGCAACCCACTGTCTCAATGTTTAGATGCCTGCGTGGATTAAGTGATGATCAAATTGGTCAAATTCAAAATGACATTAAAGAAGGTAGAGTAGTCATAGCTAAAACAAAGACTGATGCCATGATTCTTGATATTGAAGGACGAGCTATGCAGATCAAGAGAGATGCTGCACTACAAGAAGAACTTTATATGTTTATATCCGCAGAACGGCCTTCTTTAATGTTAAAAAATTGGGATGAGTGCAGATTACATTTTAAAATTACTCCAGAATTGTATCATCGGATTCGTGGTTGCTCTGACTCATGGTTAAAAGTGAAGCTTCAACAGGGCAAGGAAACTCCACCATTGCCTGATGCTGCAAAGGGGTATCTGAGGTGGATTATGGGACAAAGTGAAGGTGCAAGTCATGGACCGAATTCCACCCGGCCTTGGAGGTTCTACACAGTTGGTTCAAACATGGAGGGAATGGAATTTATACATAATGTGTACCAAGAGCCAATGGCAATAGGGGTTGCCTTTTTGGATGTAATGTATGGACGAAGCAGAAGTAGAAATTGGAATGAGGATCGCTTTGAGTGTTTGTTGAAAAGCTTGATGACAATCGCTTCTCCCCCAGTGCAATTCCTTCTTGTGGTTTTCTTGACCATGGATCATGTATCATGTTTGAAGAATGCCTTAAATAAGACATGCAGACAATATAAAATACACTTCGGTTGCCTTAATTTTGAAACTACAGATATATTTGTCATTGGATCTATGGATGGCTTAATTGCCTGTGTATTGGTAAGCAAGGAAAAGCATTTCAACGATATTGAGGGCTATACCAATGCACAATGTAAGCCATCAATATATGTTGCAGATGAAAAATATGAAAAATCAAGTGGTGTAGAAGAATCAAGTGATGAGGATGATGATGACGAGGATGATGATGATGAATTTGACATTGAATTGTCCTTGAAAAGAAAACGTTCAAGTATCATGAAAGACATGATCATGGGTTTCTGTCGAGAAGATGAGTATGTATTGGACTTGTTCTCTGAGGGGCTTGCTGCAATAGAGTCTCTTTCTTGTAAGAGGCGTGTTGTTTCAGTTGTTGAGACTTATGAGGAGTTGGCAAAGGTTGAAAGTATATGTTGCACGTATGCTTACAGTAATCATGAAATTCGACAATGGGCTGGCTTGCAAGAACCAATATTGGCAATAGAGGGGGTGCCAAAAGAAGATGATACAATTGAAGGTGGAGGGGATAAAGAAATTGATACCATACCAGGACAAAAAGAGCTTCAACCCTTCAATGAAGAGCAGCGTGAGCATTTACAAAAACACGCTTCAAAGTTTTGGGAAACAGAAGAGGAAGCAACAGGTCCTTGAAATTGTCCTTTTATATGGTGTTCGTGTTTTCCATATGTTATCTTGCTATATTCTCCATATGATGTATTAATTTTGTTCCAAAGATCTTTTAATATTTCTTGGAAATTTCTTCTATCTCATTGCCATAGTTCAAACATTCATATGTATTCTTTAATATGTTTAATTTTCTATATTTCATGAAAAGATGTGTTTGCATGTTGTAATACCTTCGGAGTGTGATACACATCCAAATTTATTTATGAGTTCATAAATGTTAAAAAGTGTGTTGAGTCTTGATTGTGATGAATGAATTAGTGTAAATTGTTGTTTCTATCCTTATTCACTTCATATGAATGCTTAAATATGTTTTGGCCGCTTGGCCAAATATTTTCTTAGTGGGAACACTAGTTGGGCAATGCTAGATAATGTTGGACTCCACTCTATCTATTACGCAAAGGTTTTTGGCATTGTAAGGATATGTAGTTTTGGGGATTAAAATAACTTGAAAGGGTATAGATTCAACAACTTTAGGGGGTATACTAAGCATATGAACATGAATGCTTTCTTTTTTTTAGTATTCCAATTTTGTTTTGAAAAAGAAAAACATGAATGCTTTCACACAAACAAATTGCATTGAGAGCACACAACCTAAAGTTTGACAATTTGGTTTTCCATCTCAATCTTCAGTTTGTTTCTACTTATGAATTTCATTTCCTTGTTTATCAACAGATATTGGCCATCTCAATTTCACATCGCTAGAAGCATTGCCTGTACATGTGACACCTGATCCAATGATTCATTATGTGCCTAATTTGAACATTAGCATGCAAGTTCCAAGCTCAACATGGTTACTTGAAAATGTTGAGGATGCAATGTCTGCAGTCAATGTTCCATTGACAAATGTGAATGCAAGCTTAGAAGGTAAAGGAGAAGATGCAATGTCATTGTATGAAGCCAAGGTGCAGGAAGAAATCTTAGAAGGTAAAGGAGAAGACATAATGTCACCCTCAGAAATAATGTCAAAAGAGGTGATAACAAAAATAAGACTAGCAGTGATAATAGATTTGAAAGGGTTATTGCTCGAGCATTGTTTTTCAAAGTCAAATAAACATATGAGCTTGCACAATGGGAAGCATTGGCTTGTTCTCCGTCCTGGGTGTTTAGAGTTTCTACAATGGTTGCTCGATCACTACCATGTTGGCATTTGGTCCACTGGAGGAGAAAAGGGCATGGTGCAACACATGCTGGACACTTTGGAGCATCATGTTAACAGAAAGTTACATTTCTTCATGGTTTGGGGTGCGATGGCATGCCACAAGCATACAAAGAGTAGAATCATTCGACCAGATAGGATGAATGTGGAAGCGGAGTTTAAACCATTAATGAGAGTGTGGTGTTGTTTTAAAGAGGAATGCAAACCAGCAAGAACAGTGTTCATTGATGTTTCGCCTTACACGGGTTGTGTTAATCCGGTAGAAAATTGCATTTTTCCTACAAAATTTGATATAGATTGTGGTGATTCTATTTTGCTTCATGAGTTATTACCGTACCTACAGATGCTAGATGATGCAGTAGATGTGCGCAGTGCCATCTCTTCTAACAGATTTGGTCAAGCTCCGATTGTTGAAGGGCATGATATGTTCTATTATTTTCAACCAATGATCCTTGAATTCAAAGAAAAAAACAAAGAAGTTCTCGAAAGGATGAATGTCGAATCTCATATGTCTACTCATAGTTCAAAAAAAGACACAGAGAAAGGTATTACTTCACGTATAACCAAAACTAGAGTGAGAGGGACTTGTCCTACTACAAGAAGTATGGTGCATGCTCAACATGTTATATTGAATGAAGAGGAAGAATGCATGCTAGGAAAAATTTCCAAAATGGGGCCATTGAAAGATAGTGAGGCAAAACGCTTTGCTATGGTTCTTGGATGCAAGGAAAGGGGAATCACTGCCGATGCTGTAAGGGCATTCTTAGCCAACTTGATTCGATTTTATTGTATAGACAACCCTTAGGGAATGTGAGTGATCTTGTTAATTAGAGTTGCAAACACAAATGCTCAACTAAAACATTTGTACCTACATTTTGATTTATATTTGGACACTATTTGGTTAGATTCGATTTGCAAAACATTATGTTTCAATTTGTTTTGTGAAAGAATTAATAGACATTGAGTTAGTACCTTGTTCAAAAAATGCTATGTGCTTTATGATGTGAGTTTGTATTCCTCCACTAAAAGAATGATTCTTTGATTTTAAACATATGATAGGTGTTGCAGATTGTCCTGAAAAGTTGAAGAGCTATCTTATTACAAATTTTGATCCTGCATCCAATGGCTTATGGAAACATAAATTGCCCATACCCATTGAGCACGTGTTCGAAAGAATGGCATCCATTATGAAGTAAAGAAATCAACATTACCTGGGGCAGGATATGGTCTTTTTGTACATACGAGCATCAAGAAAAAACAAGATTTGATGGTATATAATGGTCCAAAGTATGATTATGATACTTGGAGATCTCTCCTCAAGTTTTTCCCAAGGATGAAGACTTATGGAATGTTTGAAGATCCATTCATTGAGCCATTGACAGATGTGAAATGTATTGTGGGAGATGTATTGTATGGAAACATTGCTGGATATATAAATAGCTCAATGTATTATAAAGAAAGAACAAATGTTATATTTGTATACATCCCTAAACTACCACCTTGGGCTCAAAAGTCACAAGGAAATTTGAGTGCCCATGGCTACATTACTGTGCAAACCATAAAGGATATCTCCTTCGGAGATGAGCTACTTTGTGAGTATGAATACTAGTATGGAATTGTTAATGATTATGTTAAATGATGTGGTGCAAAATTGGCTATGTGTCAATGGTTTTGATTATATTTAGTACAAGAAAGCAATTTAAAAAAAGGTTTTTATCAAGACCATGTCTCTGAGTTTCATGAGCTCTATTGTGATGGAGAGTTTCATGAGCTCTATTGTGATGGAACGGTGTTTTTGAACACCACATTTATATGATGGATGTCAAAGCTCTACCATAATCCTATTGCATATGTCAATACTGCAATTTATCAACATAGAAACATATGAATTTGACATTAATTTGATACATCTAATATACCAAATAAAAATTGACAGTTGTTGCAAGTTTAATTTTGTTTTTGAAGACCACATTTATATGATGGATGTCAAAGATCTATAACAATCCTATTGCATATATCAATACTCCAATGAATCTTTTTAATGCAACATCTATAAATTGGCTTTTGTTTGTGGTTTAAATGCATACGAAACAACAAACATCTTTCTTTCACTAGCAAATCAACAAATGTTTTGGCCATGGAGCCATGTTCACATATATTAAGGCCTTTTTCCATAGCAACAATGTGAAGATTTTTGCTTGGGTTTCTAGGAATTGGGAAAGTATTGGCATGGTCTAGTCTCCCCCAACATAATTGAAACTTGGGTCCTCAATGGAGCTAATGTTTCAATAAAAAACATCAAATTTTACTTTTGAAGTGACTATATTTTATTTCGTGGGAATTGGGATTTTCCCAAATTCTCTAATATAGTGTTTATGCACGAATCATGATGATGTGCAATCAATCTGCTTCACCTTAATGTGCTATGTCTTTACATATGTTCTAGGTAGATTTTCATTTCTAGATGTTTAGTTGATAGTGTGCCCTCATTGAATGATTGCGAAGCGCATGCGATGAAGGAGTGGAAAGGTGGATGCAAGTGCAAATGAGTTACTTAGGAACGAATGGAACATAAAGGAAACGAGAACAAGGTACTCATGGAAATAGAAGAAAGATGTGTTTTATTACTTGGTCACTTGGGCATGAGACACAAATGGCTCTTTGATTGAAGTCTACGCAAACTATGTGGGATTATCCAACCCATATCAGAGGATCTCCATATCGCTAGATGGCACTAGCTGTAGGATCAGTTGGGCGAGTCCAACGGACTCACTTAGTTCTTGTTGTGTACCGAATTTGGCAGTTCTTGTCATACAATATCAAGTCTTTTGTTTATATAGATACTTGTTGGTGACTTAATCTTCACTTAGCTTCTCATTTCATTCTCTTATCCCCAACTGGTCCGCGCATCTAGGTGTCCATCTGCTCTTTTAGCCATCGTTCGATCTCACTCTCGCAATGGCTATGGGCCCACTCTCGTACTTCTGCTCATCCCATCTTTTTCCAGCCCCACAACTCCTTCATAACTACAGTTGTGCTTAGCTCTTCCTACTCTTTCATCCATTTTCTCCCTCACCCCTACCATTTGCCATCTCCACTACGCAATGGCTTTTGACTCAATTGCCCTCCTTAATTTGCTATACTTGAGCACCTCGAAGTCCTAGTCCAACCATGGACCTTGGAGATGGAAGCTTCGCATGGTTCTTGAGGAAAAGAATGAATGGAGCATTGTTGTTGGCAAAGAGACAGAGTCCTAGGGCTCATGACTCTGCCACACCAGTCCCCGAGTTCGAAGTGAATCATCCTCTCATGCGAGCACACAGACCACTGAAGCTGCTACTAGTGTTGTTGAAGCTCCCCTTGGTGCAGTAGCCCCACTGCCCCAGTACCTACCATTGATTCGATTATCCAAGATGCATCTGAAAATGCTATCCTACAGCAAGAAGACCCAAGAGCATTGAATTCAGGACAAGGGACATCAAGCCAAGCTTATTATTTGCCTTATTTTGGGGGAACTACTAGCAAAATAGGTCCAAGACTGCCTCATGGCATCTGAAGCATGGGAAATGCTCTACATGGCTTATGAAGAAAAAAATGTGGGAAGCATCTTGACTCTTCAACGAACTCTGAAGAACATTGATTTGAAAGAAGGGGAAGTGTGGCTCCCCATCTCGAAAACCTGAAGGCCCTTGCCTGTCAACTTAAACCTGGATGGGCACTAGTTCCAATCTCTCAACTCTCCTTCACAATCTTGAGTAGTATGCCTCCATGTTTCGACCCTTTGATCATGACTCTTTAGAATCGCATAGAGGAGCTCACAGTTCCATTCGTCAAAACACCTCTCCTCTAGGAGGAGGCCCGATGCAAATGTTCCCACTCTAAAGATGAACATGCCCTCCTCACTGACCTTGTCTTGCTAAATCTATCTGTCCCTCCCAAGAAAACCTTTAGCCTCCTCACCAAACCTAGGGCACCCTACATTCCTTAGAAACACAAGAACACCACCCCATGATCTGCTTGTGATACAAAACTGAGGACCAACCCCATCTACTATTACTGCAATGACACCGAACACTTTGTCAAAGACTTCCCCAAGGAGCTCAATGATTTGAAGATCGTGGATCAACTTCAATCTCACTTTGCACATGGTAGTAGCACATTGACACCCAAGGCACTTGTGGCAGTGCTTCAGGCTAACACAACCAACCCCACAGATGTGGAATTTACAAATGCATTTAGGGGAATGCATGATGACACCTTCTCAATCTACATGCATTGATACTTGAATTCATCAACACTTGTCTCCTCTAGGAGAAGGCCTAGTGCAAATGCTCTAACTCTAAAGATAGACATGTCCTCTTCCAGGAGGAGGCATGGTGCAAATGCTCCCACTCTAAAGATGAACATTCCCTCCTCACTCGCCCTCTCTTGCCAACTCCATTTGTACCTCCCAAGAAACCTTTTAGCCACGCCGCCAAATCTAGGGCACCCTACATTCCTTTGGAATGCAAGAACACCACCCCATGATCTACTTGTCATACAAAGCCGAGGACCGACCCCATCTACTATTACTGGAATGACATTGAACACTTCACCAAAGACTACCCCAAGCGACTCAATGAGTTGAATATACGGGATCAACTTCAAGCTCACTTGGCACATGTCACCAACACATTGACACCCAAGGAACTTGTGGAAATGCTTTAGGTTGACACAACCAACCCCATAGATGTGGAATTTGCAATTGCATTTAGGGGAATGTTGACATTGTCCCAATAGACACACATTGATACTTGGATCGGGAGCAAGTTGCTAGATGTGATTTGACCCGCAAGAGTCCTTCTACTCTTATCAACTTCTTCCTCGAGGGAAGAATATTGTCATAGGTGACAATGGCTTCATTAGTGCCATCTTTGTCAACATCAACCTGACCAATGTGGATCAAGTGTGATTCATGATGTGCTCAATGTCCTACGCATGGCTGACAACTAGGGTCTAGAGATTTGATTTCATGGAGGCCTCTGCACTCTTCTTCTCCATGGCCAACTCTATACCAGTGGTACTCGACAAAGTGGTCTTTAATTCTTGGATTCCAAGCCTCAAGGTCTTGGTATGAAAATATTGATGCACACTTCCTTGCCCATGGCTTCCAATGTTCATACAGAGCAACTTGTCATTACTCTCTATGTTGATGACATAATAATCACTTGCAATGATATCCATTGGATAGACCTCTCTAAATTGATCTCAAATCTCAAATTGCCATGGCCCAACTTAGGTCCTCTCCATTATTTTCTTGACATCCAAGTCCAACACGACCAAGAATGTGGCGAATCTTGGGTACATCAGCAACAACAGTAGATTTAGGCAATGCTTAATTGGTATCAATATGACTGATTACATCCCTACCTCTATACCTCTAGATCCTAATTCAAGCTAACAAGTGACTTATGCCCAACTAGAGATGATGAACGCATTGCCATGAACGCAGTTTCCTACCACAATTTAGTTGGCTCCCTAATGTATGCCATGACTTGTACTTGTCCTGACATCTTTATGGCAATCACAAAAATGGCCTAGTTTATGATCGATCTCGAGCACACATTGGATAGCAACCAAACAGGTGCTTAGATATCTCGAAGGCAACTTTGAATATGACATTGCATACCACAAAAGAAAACCCCACCTGCTTGGTTATGATGACCTCAGGGGCTCACTCAATAATTTATGTCATTGTCACGTGAGTTCAACATAAGGGAATATTTCATTTCATTTGTTATCACATTTTCACAAACAAAAGGGTGCCAAAAAATGTATTTAAAAAAATAAATATAGATTGAATAGGAAAAGGCTCCATTTTATTAACGAAAAATTCATAGATAAGGGTTTTTATAATTAGACCTTGAACGCAACTGATATATAGGGTATCATACATAGTGACCCCCCCAAGATGCTGACTTAGACTAGCCTAGACACATTGAAGATTGTTTCTCGGATATGGCGACTTTAACTAGGCTAGCAATAATGAAGATCGTTGTTCCATGAGTGATTATGTGTTTCTTCTTGCTCAAGGACTCATTTCATGGTATTTGATGAAACAATGCTCAATTGTTTTGTCCTCCATCAAAGTATAATACATATCTATCTATCACGCTACTAAAGAACATGTTTGGCTTAATGCATTGTCCCAAGAACTAGGACAACTCACCAGCAACACCCTCTATAATGACAACAGTAGCTGCATATACCTTAGAAAGAATGGGTGTGATCATGAGCGTAGCAAGCCTATCAATATACAATATCCCTACATTCATGACCTTGTTCAACGAGGAGAACTCATCCTCTAGTACTTCCCCACTCATGACATGTTGGCTTATCTTTTCACCAAGCCTTTCCCAAAAGACAAACTCATCTTTCTTCATCGACGATATCAACATCATACCATGATCTCCTCAGACATTGGCTTGAGGGGGCATTGTGGGATTATCCAATCCATATTTGAGGATCTCCATTTCTCTAGTTGGCACTAGCTATAGGATCAGTCGGGAGAGTCTAATGGGAACACCCAATTCTTCTTATATATCAAATATGGCATGTTTTGTCATGTGTCACATTTGATTATATAGATACTCTCTGGTGACTTAATGTTCACTTAGCTTCTACTTCATTCTTGTATCCCCCTCTTGTCCTCACATCCAGGCATCCATCTACTCTTTTAGCCTTTTCTCAATCTCACTCTCACAAACTATTTGCACTAGCAACATGACAACCCTCACTCCCTAACATCTATGCTCTTATGTAGATCCCTCTAACAAGGCATGGTGGGTACTACCCACATATATTTACATTGCTTATCAGTAGGGCATCTGCGATCAAGCCATTGCCAAAATACTTTGACACTTTTTGACCCTAGTGGTAAACATCTCCCATCCACATAACTTGATGCATATAATTCGCCCTCAAATAGTATGTTTTTTTAATTTCTTGTGTGGCAGTAGGAATCATGCTTTTGTCATGACCTCAAATTTCAATGACCAAATCAATAAGTGAATCCCTTGGTCCAACATGATTTCAATGGGGCATCCTGATTCAAGGAAAAAGACTAGGGCAAATATTAGCCCAATGGTGAATCTAGAGGCTTCTCCAAGTTGCATGTACTAATATTTACAACTTTAAAGTTTGATAAATTCACCCAAAATTTAACATAACTTTAGATGACGACATTTCCCTACTAAGGAAAGAGGGATGCAAAGAGGAAGGATAATGTCCAAGGAGCACCTTGACAACCATGGAGCAAAGCATAAATGCTTAAGAGGAGGGCTTTCACCTAAGCTATCATGCTAATTTAAGCATTCATTAGCACCTCAGGCAATAGATAGGGCTTCCATCCTACATATTATTCTTGATGACACTCCACAAACCTCTCCACTAGATGGGGAGGATGGGATTTTGTTTTCATCACACTACTAGAAAACTAGGAAGAAATGGCAATAGGAAATGGTACCCAATTTCATTTTTGCCATTTCTTGTGTATGAAATGGCAACCATTTCTCAAAGTGCCATTATTTGGTAGAAATGTTAGTTGGAAATGGGAACTAGAGTCTTGAGTTGCCATTTCATAGGAAGAAATGGCAATATTTTCTTTAAAATAAAGGGAAATAGAGGAAATGTCAATATTTCTTGAGAATAAATAGCAAATAAAAATGGAAATAATTTTTTGATTGCCATTTTTTAGATAGAAATGGTAACACAAAATGGCTGACATTCTTGATTGCCATTTCTTAGGAGGAAATGGTAGTACGAAATGGTAGTTTCTTAGTTGCCATTTCTTAGATAGGAAGGGCAGTTGAAAATGAAAACCTTTTCTCAATTGCCATTTCTTTGAGATAGAAGTGGACATAAACTAATATTTTAACATGGTCAAAATCTAAGACCTAGTAACTTGTGCAAACTAAGTAAAGGATAAGTATTTTAGATGCTTTAGAATATTATCTTGTTTATCTTACATTTTTGGGCATACATGTAACTTGAAATTAATGAAAAACTCCAATTGACTTCTTTGTAATTATAAAACAAGAAGGCTCTAGGAGCATGTCTAAGATCTATATAACATTGAAACTCTCAATATGTACAAGAAATAGTAATTGACTATTTTTCCTAAATCCCATAACTTTCATTCACATAAGATCTTAAAAGGGTTTCACAAAATCAAATATTAAGTGACACTATAGCTATGAGATCATAGGACCTCACTAGTCTTGGGCTAAACTTCACAATATTACAAATCTTGCACAATCTTTTTCAAACATATAAAGGCGTATTGAATGCACAAAGACTCACAAGTTCATGTGAGGAATGATGTATGGCTATCATCAATCTCCTCAGTGTGATTTCAAGTGCTTAATATATCTAATATCAATTCTTGTGATGACTTGCATTGAAAAATGATAATATTTGATCTCACATATGAGTTTCGGGTGGTGGGCAACTCAAAACTCTATTTTTAGTCACTACAAGAGGCGAGGGCGTCAAGCGTCAGTGCATAGTGATAGATGTGTCTCGGGTGGGTGTTTTGATGCTAATTCTGATGCATATACATCAACCAAATGAAATTCAAATTTTAAAAAAAGGCGGTATTTTGTTAGCATCACTGACACAATCATTTCAATTAATGATACTATTTTTGACACGTATGCATCATTTCAAGCATCATTACTAGTGTCACTTGTAGAGGCATTTCTAGCATCATTTTGGAATTAGGTACAAGAAACATCCATTTTAAGTGCACATGAAGTGGTTATATCCTCCAAATTCTCTAAGCTTAGTTGCTACAATAACATTTATTGGCATCCATTTGAAGTGCACATGAAGTGATTGTACACAAGGCATCCATTTGAAGTGCAAAGGAAGTGGTTGTATCCTCCAAACTTTCTTAGCTTAATTGCTATAATAACATTATCGGCATATGAGTATTGCAATAAGGCATGTATAGCACTTGATGTGTCTCTGATGTGTGCACTTGAAAAAATGATGGTGGGATCAATGTGCATGAATTGATTTTTCCCTTAGTTCCTAACTTGATTGAGACTTGGATTAGTGCATTTAAGTTCACATGTATGACCTTTTTCAAATAGGAAGCTTCAAGTTTCTAATGTCAATTAGATGCTCTTTCTAGGGATCATTGTTGTTCAAAAGCACTTTCTCAGCTCCCACATCCTCTTATCATTGAATTCCCATTCCCATACATGGCCTAAGCTCTTAAATCTACGTGCAAGCTTGCAATATGCAAGATTTATGTTTCCAGAGCTTCATCAAACATACAATTTTAGCTACAAGCCAATTGACATGAAACATTCAAGGATAATTATTAATCTAATTAAGACCCATGCAAATTTGTATGGCCATCTGACACAATCATTCAATGATGGTTCACAGATGCAAATTTCATGCACCTCTGCACCATGCATGCATAGAAATGGGAAATCTCACATGCCCATCCATCCGCAACACTACCTGATGGACATGAAACTTTGTGAGGACATGACAGCTACTATCTTTGTCACCCTTGTTAAGTTTTATGGCCATCAAGCTCTTGACCATTTTATAATGGCCCACAACAAATTTCATGCATCTACGCACCTTGCATGTGCATAAATGGGAAATTTCGTGTGCCCATTGACCAGATGTTCAATTATCCACAAAAAACTTTGCAAGAAAATGAGATCTACTTTATCATCCAAGAAAAGTTGCATGGCCATCTGACACACTTGATCATTCCATGATGGTTCACAAATATGAAGTTTATGCACCTATGCACCATGCATGTGGAAGATTCACATTCCAATCCACCCAAATGTTCCCTTATTGATGCACAAATTTGGAAGGACATAAAAGATACTCTAATTAACACCTTTACAAAGTTTCATGTCCATCTAGTACTTGACCATGCCATGATGGCTCACAAATGCAAATTTCATGCACCTATGCACAATGCATGTGCACAAATGGGGAATTTCGCATGCCTACCCACCCAAGTTTTACCTTCTTGACACATAAATTGTGAGAGAATGAAAATTACTCTAATAAACACCCATGAAAGGTTCCATGGACTTCTGACACTTGAGCATTCCATGATGGTCCACATATGCGAATTTCTTGTACTTATGCAACATGGATGTGCACAAATGGGGAATTTCACATGCCCACCCAAATGTTCCCCTATAGACACAAAAAATACTCTAATAAACATCCATGAAACTTTTCACGGCATTTTGACACTTTGTACATTCCATGAAGGTCGAAAGATGCGGTGTAGTTTTCATGCATCGACGCACCATGCATGTGCAAAATGGGGAATTTTGCATGTCCACCCACCCAAATAATTTACAATTGATACAAAAATTGTAGAGGACATGAAAACTACTCTAATTAACGCCTATTCAAAATTTCATGGCCATTTGACACATGATTATTTCATGATGGTCCACATATGTGAATTGCATGCACCTATGCACCATATATGTGCATAAAAGGGAAATTTTGTGTGCCCATCAACCCAAATGTTTCTTGATTGACATGAAACTTTGAAAGGAAGTGAAACCTACCTTAGTGAACACCCATGTGAGTATTAATGGCCATCTACCACTTGAGTGTCAACGTTTTCTTGTGTGTAGCCAATCACAAAACTATTTTTGAGGCCAATTTGGGGCCGCAATGTGACGTGCTCCTGGGTGAAATTTTAAATTTTGCACAGACCCACACTCTCGCCGAAAATTTTCCTGATGTCATGAGGTCGCACTAGCATAATAATGAGACGCAATCTATTTTGAACATCATAGAGCTCGACACACAAAAGTTGTGCACTACATCGTGCATCTCTGCACTGCTTTGCGCAGCGCAGTCTTTGGCCTGACAACTTATCATTGTGCAACCCTTTGCTATAGCTTTGCCACCTGTCATTGGGCAGCAGCACACCCATGTCACTAGCCATAGCTTTGCCACCTGTCATTGGGTAGCAGCACACCCATGTCACTAGCCATAGCTTTGCCACCTGTCACCACGCAACACACCCATGTACATCAATAAAATTCAAGGTTGGCTTGGAGAGATCACCGCGCTGGTTCTTGGCGTAATAATGAGTTATCCTATTGAGATGAGAATTCATTAACCTCAAATGCCTCCTGTAACAATTCAACAAACATTGGAAGACCAACAAAACAAATTATACCAAAAGACATCAAAATACAAAATATTGTTCAAACTTACCACTATAGTGTGGTCGGCTTCTATCCCTTCCTCATTTGCAATGTTGATAGAACCAGGTGTTGTGCTGACCTGTTTTGGAGGTGGAAGCTTCTGCATGAGAGGGTTGTGCATCATATATGGACATGTTTGCATCCCTCAATGAAACCAACGTCGTCAAGAGAAACTCTTCCATTGTCTAGTCTTCAGAACCTTAAACCTTGAGATCTTTGATACTTGTGTCAACATCGAACCTAGATAGGACTTTAGTACCTTGTCCTCTCGTAGTCCTCAAAGAACTCTATGTCATGGAGGAATACATACTCTTTTCTATCAATGATGAGGGGGGACAAGGACCATAAGTCTGATTCTTGGTCAGTGCTCTGCTCTTGCTGGGGACTCTTGAAGTAGGCTCAATGCTTGAGCTGCTTCCATCTCCTCTCTTGCATGGTCAAGACTCTCTTCTGTGTACATGTCAAAGTCTAGTTTAGGGACGAGGGTATTAGTAGATCTACTAGAGGGGGTGTTGGATGATGAGGCTTCTTCCTCTAAATTTCCTTCTTAGTGAAGAAAGATGAATGTCATCTCCCATTAAAGAAATTTAGTCCCTGTATTTCTTATGATCTCCACTTCTAGGATGTCTTTCACTTCTACCATCCTGAACCCTTCCTTTGTAAGATTATCACAAAAGTGGGCCAAGTGCTTCACAAACTTGGGTTTGTCTAGGAATAGATACTCGATGTAATCTATCGAAACCCATCTCTTTGAAGTGTCATCAAGTGTATATGAAAAATCAGTGGAATTATCTTGTATGTAGTGGATGAGATCTGTGAAGTCATCCTTGGCTCACATATATGTGCCTAGGACATCTAACGTCCTATCAAACACAAAAAATAGCTCTTCCTTACATCTGCAAATGCAGTTCAGGAGATCAAATCATGGAGCAATGTCTAGCTAAATCCATGGCAAATAGTGACGACTGATGGAGTGAGTAACTTTTGAGGGTGGGAGTTTCTATGGCTCTCTAAAAGTGCAAGTGAGAATATAACATAAAAATGGCTCTTACCCCTTTATATATATCAAAACATCCTCATATGCTTCATTTTTTGTGATCCTTGGGCTCCAACTTTATCATTGTCTTTATGCTACATGCCTCTTGTCGGCATGTGGTCAAGGATCCTAGGTGCATGACTTCTTGGCACTACAACCATTGACACCATGTTTTGTTCGATGGAAAGTATGTTGCCTTTTTTTTTCAAATTCAAGAAAGTGTCACAATTCGTTGTTATTAGCGTCGAAGAGAAATTATCAAAAATATCATCGATATTAATGTCCATATTTTCCTCAATATGGTACATTTTGGATGCTAATATTGACATTGAGATTTTTCTAGAAATTGTTTGGACGGAAATATTGACTCTAGTAAAAATTCTAGAGGCTGTATCAACAAAAATATTGACACTTTTGTTTGGGTGCACATTTTCGAAGGGCAGAATAGGTACCCCCATATGAATTTTGGGGGCATTAATTAATTTGATTGCATGGGGGGAGGGTGGTTTTGACAAAAAATAAACCTGGCGATATCAAGCTACTTTCCCAAAAAAGTGGAATAACAACCAACTACTACAATCCACTACGTTTCAAGCTTTGTAAGATTAGCAAATGAGTTGATCTTGCTGCTCAAGGATATGAAGACCTCTGAGAGTTCCAAAAACTCAGGGGAAGCATCCAAGGGTAAAGGTTCTCGAGAAAACATGAAGTGATATCGTCTTCTTTCTTCCTTAAAAAAACGCTCTCACAGTGCATTCGGGCAAGATCATTCTTTGGCCCATTACCTCGGTGAAGTCGCAGAGTACCTCGTGGTCTTCCATAACAAGTTTTCTCCTTGAGGGCCTACGGAGCTGCTAAAATGCAAGGCATTGTCGTGTGCTATCGGATACTCCAAAATTACTTGGAATGCCAATAAGGTGATTTTGGTACACTGCTTGGCTGCTATCAATGCTTTTGGATCAAACATCATGACAGGGCATTGATGGGAACATCTATGTCTTTGGCAGTAGGAGAGGAGGATATTAGTGCTGTTGCAGCTAGGTTTATATCTAGGACAGGGCATTGATGGGAACATCTATGTCTTTGGTAGTAGGAGAGGAGGATATCAGTGCTATTGCAGCTAGGTTTATATCTAGGAGTCCACTAGGGGATTCAAAGACCCCTATTCTCAATGTACTTGAACTAGCTAAGAAGAAAGATAGCTTGTGAGGCCTCTTGTAAATATAAACATATATTTCAATGGATACATGACTTTAATGAGTACATGTCTTTCTTATTTGTTTGAAGTCATTATTGCTCTCCATAAATTCATAATATTTATTTCATTGTATTGTTTTAAAGTCGTTGATGCTATATTTGTTCCATCCTTTCAATTGTGTTAATTTAGTGCATTTCTAGCCAATTTAGTATGATTTTCACCAATTTTGGGTTTCCAAATTTCATTTTTGTAAAATTTGGAGGAATTTCACCATGGCACAAATGGCAAAAGTGTCCGGGACATCGCGAGGAGCCTAGAATGCCCTAAACTTGCCATGGCACAAATTTGAGCATACTTGCCAAAATGCCCAAATTTGTGTCGTGGCAGGTTTAGGGCATTCTAGGCTCCTCCGACGTCCCAGACACTTTTTCCTTCTGTGTCATAATCAAATCCTCCAAGGTTTGATAGAATTCAAAAGTAACATTGAAATGAACTCTAAATTTAGTCATAAACATGAAGAATTCACACAACAATGCGATAGTATACGAAATGTAGATATATTTTATTAAAAAATATCACCCCTTGGGCCTCAGATACAAGAATGTACCTTCAAGGGCAAGGGGTAATCTAAGTCCTAAGGGTGTGCTCTAGGATATTCTAGGGCTTCAAGCTTGGGTCCATCCATAGCCGCTTCTCCAGAGCCATGTCCTTGTTCATGAGCATGATGCACTTTGCATGGATGGCATAGAAGTTGGTGTCCTTGAGCAAAGAGGTGATGACTTGCTCCCCCATAGCTTTTGTGCTGAAGCGTACATTGTCCTTGTACCCTTGTGCCATCTCTCATACCACACGTTGGAAGGGAGCATGCGGGATCAGGTTGTCGATGCTCTTCTATAACTATCTGATCTCCCTTAGGACCCTCACTTCTGGCTTTGCTCTAAATGGATTCCCGACTCTTTGTGGAGACCGTAAAGGTACCCGAATATGGCTCCATGGCCTCTTGTCTCCTTTGAACTTCTCTGCATTGATCCTCCTTTGAATCCTCCTCTCGTGGATGACTTGAGCTTTAATCTTTTTTGGAGTCCTTGTGATGGGGCTTCCTTGGTGTCTACTTTACCCTGTGCATGAGCACAAAAACTATGTCCACAACTAGCTCTATCATTGGGAGAGGGATGATCGTACTCTTTCTTGCATTTTGTTGAATCCTACCTGGAAGCCTCTCGATATAGGGGAGATTATCAAACACGTTTTGCTCATTCGGTTGGCTGATGGGATTTTGGGGAAGGCTCATGAGAGTCGGGGGAGGAACATGCTCTTGGGACTTAGGGGAGAGCTCATGGGGAGGGGAAGGATCATGTGGAGGAGAAGGCACAAGAAACTTGGGAGTGGGCTCATGGGACTTGAGGGAGGGTCACAGGACTTGGGGGAGGGATCACGAGACTTGGGGGAGGGCTCACGGGAGTCGAGGGAGGGTTCACAGGACCTAAGGGAAGGATCACAGTCTTGGGAGTTGGGGGAGGGCTCACCAGAGTCAGGGGAGGGCTCACGAGAGTTGGGGGAGGGCTAACAAGAGTTTGGGGAGGGCTCACGAGAGTTTGATGAGGTGCCACCGGACTTGGAGAGGTTCATGTGCACAAATGCCATGGAGGTGATGGAGTTGGAGGAGGAAGGGTGGAGGCGGCATCCTATGGGTCTAGCAATATTCTTCACTTGTGCCATCGAATAATGAGAGATAGGGTTTTTAAAAACTTTTTATATAGGCCCATCATCTTTTTACACCCCTTTTTATTACTTTTAGGGTTTCATCATGCCCATCGCCCCTGCCCTACTAACCCCTCTAACTCTCCCACCCCCCTGTTTCCCTCCACCCTGCCACCCTCCCCCTAGTTCCCCTACCTGCCCCCATCGCACTCCTCCCTACCTGCCATCGCACCCCTCCCTCCCGTCCCCCCTCCCTCCTCCCACCCTTGCCACCACTCTGCCACCCCATGCCCCTAGCTTCTCTTCCCCCTCCTCCCCACCTTCCCTAACCTCCTTACCTCACACAGACCCTGGACTCCAAGAGTGAGTACACAAACTTCATAACTATATACAATTACACCATAGCTTTTGTTTGCTAGTTGGACCCATCTGCTCCGTTCTACTCTAGCTTGCAACCAATGTGTGACTCCTCAACTTCCTATGGATGCTTTCCAAGCACTATGCCTTCTATTCTTTAGACAATTTGAACTGTTTTGCAAGTTTTGATGCCTTTGCCTTATTAGACTTCAAAGTCCTACTTTGTAAACATGTAAAAAACCAAGCAAACATCTCATGCAATGCATTCCTATATGAGTGACACACCACCATGGCTTGAGTTCTTGAAGTAGGCTACCTTGGCTCTATAGTGTGACTTCTCCATGCCTTGTGTATTCCAACTGGACAAAGAGCCCCAATTCTATACAAACCATGGTTCATGTGCATAGAGAATATGCTGCAAACATGACGAGCATCATTTCAGCAACAAAAACTTTTAATAAAGTAAGTGCTAAATATTATGATGGTGACAAGTAATGCCTCGGGGGGGTCAGCCATCATATGTAACCCTATCACGTGAGTTCAATAGAAGGATATTTTTAATATCTAAATTTTACAGCTATTAATTTACACATGAGAGTTTTTTAAATGATTTGGGAAATATTTACAGATTTGTATAAAAAAAGGGTACATTTTATTAATGGGAAAAATACAGATAAGGGATTTTACAAATAGGCCTTGAATGCACATTTTATTGGGGTACATAGTGATCCCCCTCGAGTGTAATGCATAATGTGTGACTCCTTCCATGCTTTCACCATTAATTGCATAAACTCTTTTACAACCATCTTGAACCTTTCATACATTACAAAAAATTTGGATTCAAAAAGGGCCTTGTAATGGAGCCCTTGGGTGGTGACATGGAAGAAAAGGTGAATAAACCCAATAGAATATTGGTTAGTGGAGGGCAATAGAATATTGGAAGTGTCCTGACTTATCTTTTTCTTTATTCAATGGCCTAGAGGAAGTGTTTCAGTTTAAGGCACACCTAGGAAGTGTTTCAGTTCAATGGCCCAAATAATGATGTGGAGCACACCCACTTGTTGCCTCAACTCTCCCATCACATTTTTCAATTGTAACCAAATTGAGAAACCTAGTTTCTCAACCAAACTCGTAACATTTGACCTGAAACAAATCCTCCCATCAAAATACCACACTTTTTTCACTCTCTCATTCGTCTTACTTCCCCCTCATTTTTTAGCACCATTTTGATTTTTTTTTTTGGTCCTGCCCTCTTTTCAAATTTCTTGCTTGCTAAGGCTCATGTTGAAAATCAAAATTTACACAACAACCTCAGCATGAGCCTCATCATGATCTTGGAAGTCAATCTTCTTTGATCCTTTCTCAAATAATCACATCCAGTGGCACAGTCACCCTGGCATATCGCGAGTGGAGCTCGATATCTCAACACTCTCTACATGTGCATGATCCCTCGCCCTCCTCTTCTAGGAGCCTAACCGCTTATTCTTCATATCCAGTCTCTTCATCTGGATCTCCAAATGGAGAGACTGGATCTCCCTACGAATGAAACAAGGTAGAAAAACTAAGAGCATCATTTGTAAGACAACGATGATAGTCAAATGATAACAAAGAGGAGTAGGGTATACTCACATGATGTGCTGCCACCCTTTCCCAATCGATGTGGACTCCTTCTCTCTTCTTCTCCTTAAACCATGCCTTGGCTCCAATCTTGAATGCTCTTCTGTACTCTGCAGTGTCTGGAGGCCTCCAATCACAGATTCCTGTGGATCCAAATTCAATTAGTTACCTATGAATGACAAAACATTTGAATGATTGAAGATATTAGAAATTTAGTAGAAGAGAAATACATACCACCCATGCTTCATTGCTGAGTCTCAAGCATATCCTCTCCTTGTAATCCTTCTTCACTCTCTTCCAATCTTTCGGGTCCACCCACCCTAGCTTGTGCTTACCCTCCTTAACAACCTCCCTAAATTCATATCTAGAAGACTTAAGGAGAGCCTTGATGCATGTAATCGAGTGAAAATACAAAGGCCTTGCTTTGGTGTGAAATACCTCGATTGACGTATCGTCTCCAATGAAATTCGCACACGAGGACAACCGAACCAAGCCAATACCTCGATTAAGGTCGTAGACTTGCTTTCACTGAACCGAGCCTATATTTTGATCAAGGTATCGTGGCAAGCCACCTATACCTCAATCGAGGTATCGTGGACAGATGACATCACTTGTGTCACATACCACGATTGAGGTATAGGTCATTCGACATGGCAGATGACATACCTCAATTGAGGTAGCGTGGAAAGTCTAATAACGTCGATCATGGTGTGCTAGACCGATGACTTGGCCGCATGTCAAATACCACGATCGAGGTATACATATGGCATCCGACATGGCAGCTGACATGGCGGTTGCATGTTTTGAATTGAAGTTTTTGGTTAATTCTCACCATGTACGTGACATGTTTGCATTGCAGGCACATCTATTGTGTCAGGATATGGAGTCTCATGTACGATTATTGGAGGCAGATTTGGAGGAGCAAAGGATTTGGACACACATAGCCTACCATCGAGTGGAGCACTATATTTTACAGTTGAGACATATTAGTCGTGATCCATCTCGCCATAGGATTGACCCCAATGTGGCCCTGTACCTCGCTCCTCCTGTAGATGTGCTGACTAGGACACCCATAGATGCACCAGTCATAGCCAGGCTTCCTACCACTGCTTGCGTACTTTGCCACGAGGATTTTGACACCATAAGGTGGTTTGGACTAGGGTGCGGCCACCTCGCACATCTCCATTGCATGACCCGCCACATGGTGGCATGAGCAGTGTGCCCTGTATGCTTTGCTGACATTGATGTGGCCACATACAGAGGACTAGGCATGGATGATCTATATCCTAGTCATCATTAGGCCATTGATCCATTTGCCCACGTGGTCTTGATAGAGCACTACAGGGAGGAGGCACAGAGAGCTTTGCTGCAGCAAGAGGGTGCTGATACGTAGCGTGTGTTCCGCGACGCTTCTCATATGGTGATTTCATGACAGGTGACGAGGCACGAGCAGAGGAGGCACGCTGTATTGAGCGAGAGGCAGAGCTTTAGATATGATTGCAGCAGTGGCTGGAGTAGCAACTTGGGCAGGGCCGAGACCAGCGTCTTTTACATGTAGAGACGATTGCTCATGCTGGATTTGAGGCACGAGTATTTGCTAATGCATGACTTTAGGAGTTGAGGCATGTATGCATAGAGGAGGTGAGGGAGGCAGAGATGGCAGCGGTGGCTCGTGCAGCATGCCCTCGTCTTCATCAGGATGAGGCTAGCCCATCTCATGCAAGACATGAGGCTAGCCCATCTAATCCAGCTTGCTTGAGGGCACACAGTGGATGGTTGGGCAGCAGGTCATATAGGAGCCATGTCAGAGGATGAGTAGAGGATCATATGTGGAGTTATCAGATTCTGATTCAGGATGATTGTTTAGGCTTCACACATATTGTTTAGGGATGCACTTTTGCACGATGATGATGATGATGTACACATTCATTTTGGTACTTTCATGATATTGTTCTTACTTTTATGATATATGAGCATTTTGATACTTTCATGATGTTCTTCTTACTTTGTTTATCTCAGTTTATAGTTTGTTCAAATCTAACATAAACATTTAAAATTAGGAGTATGATTTTGAATTTCAGATATCTCAATTCACACATCTAATACATAAGGTATTTTAAAAATAATGCCGTGTGAAGTAATTGTAAACATTAAGCATTGAAAAATTGTTCTAGTATAAGCTCTCTCTCTCTCTCTCTCTCTCTCTCTCTCTCTCTCTCTCTCTTGCTATGAACTTTATCATTTTGAATATCATTGAATTTCGTATATATCAATGCTTGCAATTATTACACTAAACCTAAGAGCCGTGTGAAGTTTCATCCCCACGTGCATATTTAAAATTCGGATTATGATTTTGAACTTCAGATATCTCAATTCACACATCTGAAGTAATTGTAAACATTAAGCATTGAAAAGGTGTTCAAGTATAAGCTCTCTCTCTCTCTCTCTCTCTCTCTTGTGCTATGAACTTTATCATACGTCCACATGCATATGATAAGTCCACATGCATATTTCGTTAGTACGTGTGCCATTTTTCATGCATAGTCACTAGTAGGAATGTAAAAATGTACGCATTATACCTTCCACATGGCACATACCAAATCAGTTGGAGACCAAATCTTGTGTGGATGTATGTCCAAGGTAGCCTGAGAGCTGTGCGAAGCTTCATCCCCAATAGATAAGTCCACGTGCATATTTGGTTAGTACGTGTGCACCATTTTTCATGCGTAGTCACTAGTAGGAATGTAAAAATGTACGCATTACACCTTGCACGTGACACATACCAAATCAATTGGAGACCAAATCTTGCATGGATCTAGGTATAGGGTAGCCTAAGAGCCGTACAAAGTTTCATCCCCAACAGATAAGTCCACGTGCATATTTGGTTAGTATGTGTGCCATTTTTCATGCATAGTCACTAGTAGGGATTGTAAAAATGTACGCATTATACCTTCCACATGGCACATACCAAATTAGTTGGAGACCAAATCTTGCATGGATGCAGGTCTAGCATAGCCTAAGAGCCGTGTGCAGAGTTTCATCCCCAACAGATAAGTCCACATACATATTTGGTTAGTACATGCGCCATTTTTCATATGCAGTCACTAGTAGGGAGTGCTTGCAAAAATGTACGCATTATACCTTCCACGTGGCACATACCAAATCAGTTGGAGACCAAATCTTGCATGGGTGTACGTCTAGGGTAGCTTTAGAGTCGTGCAAAGTTTCATCCTCAACAGATAAGTCCACGTGCATACTTGGTTAGTACATGTGCACCATTTTTCATGCGTAGTCACTAGTAGGAATATAAAAATGTATGCATTATACCTTCCACGTGGCACATACCGAATCAGTTGGAGACCAAATCTTGCATGGATGTACATCTAGGGTAGCCTAAGAGCCGTATGAAGTTTCATCCCCAACAGTTAAGTCCACGTGCATATTTGGTTAGTACGTGCACCATTTTTCATACGTAGTCACTAGTAGGAATTATAAAAATGTACGCATTATACCTTCCACGTGGCACATACCAAATTAGTTGGAGACTAAATCTTGTGTGGATGTAGGTCTAGGGTAGCCTAAGAGCTGTGCAAAGTTTCATCCCCAACAGATAAGTCCACATGCATATTTGGTTAGTACGTGTGCCATTTTTTATACGTGTCACTAGTAGGGAGTGCTTGTAAAAATGTACGCATTATACCTTCCACGTGGCACATACCAAATCAGTTGGAGACCAAATCTTGCATGGATCTAGGTCTAGGGTAGCCTAAGAGCTGTGCAAAGTTTCATCCCCAACATATAAGTCCAGATGCGTATTTGGTTAGTACATGCACGAATTTTCATATGTAGTCACTAGTAGGGAGTGCTTGCAAAATTGTACGCATTATACCTTTGACGTGGCACATACCAAATCAATTGGAGACCAAATCTTGCATGGATGTAGGTCTAGGGTAGCCTAACAGTTGTGTAGAGTTTCATCCCCAACAGATAAGTCCACATGCATATTTGGTTAGTACGTGCGCCATTTTTCATAGGTACTCACTAGTAGGGAGTGCTTGCAAAAATGTAAGCATTATACCTTCCACGTGGCACATACCAAATTATTTGGAGACCAAATCTTTCTAAGAGCCATGCAAAGTTTCGCCCTCAATAGAAAGTCCACATGCATATTTGGTTAGTACGTGCACCATTTTTCATGCGTAGCCACTAGTAGGAATGTAAAAATGTACGCATTATACCTTCTACATGGCACATATCAAATCAGTTGGAGACCAATTCTTACATGGATCTAGGTCTAGGGTAGCCTAAGAGCCGTGCGAAGTTTCATCCTCAACAAATAAGTCCACATGCATATTTGGTTAGTACGTGCACCATTTTGCATACGTAGTCACTAGTAGGGATTGTAAAAATGTACGCATTATACCTTCCACATGGCACATACCAAATCAGTTGCAGGCCAAATCTTGCATGGATCTAGGTCTAGGGTAGCCTAAGAGCCGTGCAAAGTTTCATCCCCAACAGATAAGTCCACGTGCGTATTTGGTTAGTACGTGCGCCATTTTTCATACGTAGTCACTAGTAGGGATTCTAAAAATGTACGCATTATACCTTCCACGTGGCACATACCAAATCAGTTGGAGACCAAATCTTGCATGGATGTAGGTCTAGGGTAGCCTAAGAGTTGTGCGATGTTTCATACCCAACAGATAAGTCCACGTGCATTTTTGGTTAATACGTGCACCATTTTTCATACGTAGTTACTAGTAGGGAGTGCTTGCAAAAATGTACGCATTATACCTTCCACGTGGCATATACCATATCAGTTGGAGACAAATCTTGTGTGGATGTAGGTCTAGGGTAGCCTAAGAGCCGTGCGAAGTTTCATCCCTAACAGATAAGTCCACATGTATATTTGGTTAGTAGGTGCATGAATTTTCATGCGTAGTCACTAGTAGGGAGTGCTTGCAAAAATGTACACATTATACCTTCCACGTGGCACATACCAAATCAGTTGGAGATCAAATCTTGCATGGATGTATGTCTAGGGTAGCCTAAGATCCGTGCAAAGTTTCATCCCCAACAGATAAGTCCACGTGCGTATTTGGTTAGTACATACGCCATTTTTCATGCATAGTCACTAGTAGGGATTATAAAAATGTACGCATTATACCTTCCACGTGGCACATATCAAATCAGTTGGAGACCAAATCTTGCGTGGATGTAGGTCTAGGGTAGCGTAAGAGCTATGCGAAGTTTCATCCCCAATAGATAAGTCCACGTGTGTATTTGGTTAGTATGTGCACCATTTTTCATATGTAGTCACTAGTAGGGATGATCAACTCCCAATAACATTTTCCCTTAAGGAAATTCGTCATTCTAAACTTCCATGCTGGGAAGTTATTCTTGTCAAGCTTTTTAGTGACTATCTATGAAAGAGCATCAGATGCCATTACAGAACACTGCAAAAATATTCTGTCATGCAGATGATGTGCATCTTGTGCTCTGCTACTCCATTTTGCTGTGATGTATGTGGCACGGGTTTCTGCCTCTTGATCCCGTGAGTTTTGTAGTAACTTTTGAATTCACTTGATGTGAACTCTCCACCTCTGTCTGATCTCAACTTCTTCACCTTCCTCTCTATTTCTTTGTCGACCATTACTTGCCATTCTTTGAACTTACTAAAAGCCTCATCTTTAGTCTTCAAGAATTATATCCATATCCTTCTACTGTAGTCGTCGATCAATGTCATGAAGTAGTAGGAACCACCCAAAGCTTCCGTCTCCATCTTTCCGCAGAGGTCCATGTGAACGAGAGCCTTTGCCCTGCTGGCCTCTTTAGGAAAGGGCTGCCGATGCTGCCTGCCCATCATCCAAGCTTCACATACATCGGACAGATCTGTAATTTCTGGTAGGTCTATGATCATTCCACTTTTATGCATCTCCTTTAAAGAACTAAGGTTTAGATGACCAAACCTCTCATGCCATAGCTTAGTGTTCTTCACATCGGCTCGAGCACTGAAAGCTGATAGTTCATAGATGTTGTTACATCGTGTACCTTTACCAATGACCTTCCCTTGAAGATCCAAAATCTGTGTGCCATTCTTATCAGAGTGAAGTTTGAGGTCCCGATCTGTGATCACAGAAACAGGCAAGTTCCTCTTGATATCTGGCACATAAAGAATATCAGACAACTGTTTTACAACTCCATCTGACTTGAGAGCAATCATACCTTTTCCTTTTGTTGGACATTTTGCTTCATTGCGGACTGCTACCAGGATGTCCTTCCCTACCAGATGTAGAGAGGTATACCAATCCTTCTGACTGGTCATGTTGCGTGATGCACCACTGTCAATAATCCAAGGTTCATCTGCAAGTACATGAACTGCCTTCATGCAAATCTCCTCAATTGCTACGAACAGCTCTACTGGTGCGCACTGTTGCTAGACTCTTTCTTTACTCTGTTCTTCTCATCTGCAATCTTCTTCCGGCACTCATTCTGATTGTGCCCTACTTGTTGCAATAGAAGCACTTGATCTTCTTCTTTCTCTTTTTATCATCGGAAGAAGATGGGTTACCAAAGTCCTTACCCTTACCTTTCTTTGATCTAGCATAGAAAGCTAAATCTTCTCCAATCCTCGTCTTTTGACACATCTCCTCCTCCAGAAGCATTGCACTAAAATTCTCAAAGTTGAGGGGCGGATTTCTATTCTACATATTCAGAATCATAACAAGACCATCGTACTTTGGTGGGAGGATCTGTATGCACCTTCGTGCTCGATTCTCGCTGGTGATGGTGATGCCAATCGCAGTCATCTGATCGCGCAGATTCTTCACCCTGGTGATGACCTTCTCTGTTGTTTTAGACTCAGATAGTTTCTTGTTCGTGAGTTGAGTCTCCAAATTTTGAATCTGAGTTTGATTCGTGGTCTTGTACTAATTTTTCAAGATCGTCCATGCCTCCTTCGTTGTGGTGACATGTTGAATTAATGCCATGATAGAATCACTTACATTGTAGACAATAGAACACAGCGCATCTGCATTTCTTATTGTCCACCCGAGAATCTCATCCGTAGTTGGTACTATCTATTGTGCTACATTGGCTGGATTCGGTCTCATAACCGGCTTCAGGTCCACCCCAGTAGTAGTATCCCAAAGCTCGTATGCGCTTAGGATGGTCTTCATCTTGAACTTCTAGAGTGGATAGTTAGTGCCGTCCAACCTTCTGCTTTCGTTGAACAGTGGGATTCGTAGTCTTGCAGGCTGGGCCATCTCTCACAATCTACTCGCAAACAGAAACACACTACCAAATCTTCTTGCTAGAGCCCAAGCTCTGATACCATGTAAGAAAACAATACAACGTCTATGCTCAACAGATCGTATACAAGAGAGAAAAGAAGATAGTATGGAGAATCAAAAATTTTATTATTGTAAAACTGATACAATAGATGGCGCTACCTCCCAGTCGTGCGCTCCTATGTGAGGAGCTTCGATGGCATGCTAGAAACAGTAGATGACGGAGACTAGATGCTAAGGAATCGGGGTTGCTATAGCCAGTGATGCTAATGGGCTCCACGGGCTTGCTCTTATATAGCCACCACTCGTAGTCGATTAGACCCAATTGGGAGATTGACCCAGTCCACCCAAACCAGCCGACTAAAGGTCAGTCCCGAAATAGGCCACTGACCACATGATAGAACCGTGGTGCAGAATAGCCATTCGGGATCATTTGGGGCTCCTAACAGGCCCCACAACTCGAGAGTGGGCTGCCTTGGGAAATTCTTCGTCTACCCTCAGTGGGAATCATGGGATGCCTTCCCGCACTTGCATGTAGCCTAGTTGGCAGTGTGCCAACTCTATCTAAAGCCGTCCAACCATTAGGCCACACATGGCCCCCATCTGGTGTCCAAACCAGGACCTATTAGATAACCGAGCTACTCAAATGCCTTCTCCTCATATGGGGGGCTTACAAGTAGAGTTAGATGGTTCCCGCGTAGTTACACGAGAGTGGAGCATTGATATCTAATAGAGAATACCTCTTAAATCAGTTTGCAAGTTTCCTGCGGGAGCATGGCATAAAGCAACAATATTCATGCAATCATACCCCATAGCAAAATGAACTTGCAAAAAGGAAAAACAGGCATATTGGAGAGGTATCTCATGCCATGCTCAACGAAAAAGACCTGCCAAATTATTATTGGGCTGAAGCAGTTGCTACAACAGTCTACATAATGAACATGATTCCCACTGCAACAATACATGGCATGACACCAGAGGAGAGGTATACTGGTAGGAAACCAGATATTTCTCATTTCAAAGTTTTTGGTTGGATTGCCTATGTTCATGTGTCAAATGAGTTGAGATCCAAGTTGGATCCAAAAGATGAGAAGTGCATCTTTATTGGTTATTCTTTGCAGCAAAAAGGGTATAGATGTTATAACCCTTCTACTCATAAGTTTACAGTGAGCAGAGATATTTTTAATGAGATGAGCAATTGGTATAAATGGTAATGTTGCACAAAATTCACATCAGCAATCAAAAAATATTAATGGACCTCTACTATCCTCAAGTAGTGGTTTACATACTTCACCATGGACAAGCAAATTGAGATCTTGCTATCTCCTTAAAGCAATGCAGATAGTGGTATGCAAGTATCATGAAAAGGAAAAGAGAAAGTAGATTAGCCCATAGTTGATGTGAATGTAGGTCACTCTTATGTGGATGGTGAATCCAGTGGCTCAAAACAGAGCCTTGATGATGAGTTGGGTATTCCTTCTATTGTTACACCTGGAGTAAGGAAGACAAGGGATGTTTTGAGAGCACTTGGTAGTGATCCTATTTTGCGCAGGTCTACCAGAGCTAGGTATCCTGTGGATAGGCTAAAATATGATGGATTTACAGCCATTCACTATGCCTATATGGTCAAAGTGATACATGAACAGAACCCACTTCTTTTTTGAGCAAGCCATGGGAAAAGAAAAATGGGAGAAAGCCATGGATGAAGAAATGGATGCCTTGGAAGCAAATGCTACATGGGAATCGGTGCCTTTGCCTAAAGACAAGAATGCAATTGGCTGCAAGTGGGTTTATAAGGTGAAGCACAATGCAGATGGTTTTGTGAACAGATACAACACAACATTAGTTGTCAAGGGGTATGCATAGATATATGGCATTGATTATGAATAAACATTCAGTCGGGTTGCAAGGATGGCAACTGTAACAGCAATCATTGCTAAGGCTGCATAAAAGGGATGGTCTTTAAATCAAATAGATGTAAAGAATGCTTTCTTGCATGGTGATTTGAAAGAAGAGGTCTATATGGAGCAGCCACCAGGGTATGTTCATGCTATTCATCTTGAGTTTATTTGCAGGTTGAAGAAAGCCTTGTATGGCTTGAAGCAAGCACCCAGAGCATGGTCTGACAAGATAGGACAATATCTTGTCATTATTGGCTTTCCGATTTCCAAGGCAGATTTCTCACTTTATGTGACAAAAAAAGAGAAAGGCATTATGCTGCTTGTCATTTATGTTGATGATTTGATCATCACAAGTGATAGTGATGAAGATATCCTTCATGTGAAAATGCTATTGAAGTAGAAGTTTGAGATGAAGGATTTGGGAGAGCTACGTTACTTCTTCGGCATTGAGGTGATTAGATCCACAAGTGGGATATGGCTCTTGCAGAGGCTATATGGATTGGACATGTTGTCCAAATGCGATGACAGGTTGTAAGACTATTTCAGTTCCTTTGGAGTAGAATGTTACCCAAATTCTTCATCTGAAACTTCTACTTCAATAGCATTTTCACATGAAGGATATCTTCATCACTATCACCTGTGATGATCAAATCATCACCATAAATGACAAGCAGCATAATGCCTTTCTCTATTTTTCTCACATAAAGTGAGAAATCTACCTTGGAATTCTGAAAGCCAATATTGACAAGATACTGTCCTATCTTGTTAGACCATGGTCTGGGTGCTTGCTTCAAGCCATACAAGGTTTTCTTCAACCTACAAACAAACTCAAGATGAATAGCATGAACATAACCTGGTGGCTGTTCCATATAGAACTCTTCCTACAAATCACCATGCAAGAAAGCATTCTTTACATCCATCTGGTGTAAGGACCATCCCTTTGATGCAGCCATAGCAATGATTGCTCTTAAGGACCATCCTTGCAACTGGACTGAATGTTTCTTCATAATCAAAGCATTCTTTACATCCATCTGGTGTAAGGACCATCCCTTTGATGCAGCCATAGCAATGATTGCTCTTAAGGACCATCCTTGCAACTGGACTGAATGTTTCTTCATAATCAATGCCATGGCTTGCTGAAAAGAAGTGGGTTCTGGTTCATGTATCACTTTGACCATAGGGAAGTTGGCCCGTGTTTCACATGGATGTAAAATCCGCCTTTCTAAATGGAGATCTCAAGGAGGTATACATGGAACAACCACCAGGTTTTGTGATCCCCAGTTTAGATCCCTGGTTCAGAAGGTAAAGTTTGTAAACTAAAGACAGCACTTTATGGGCTGAAACAAGGCCCACAAGTGTGGTACCAGTGAATTGATGCCTACTTTCTCCAAAACGAATTTAGGAGTAGCCCATCTGATGCAAATTTGTATATCATGAGAGAAGGAGGCAGGTGTATGATCGTGGTCCTTTATGTGGACGACTTTGTCATAATAGGGAACCATGAAGAAAAGATCTCGTAGACAAAGCAGTTGCTAGGAAGAGAGTTTGAAATGATAGACCTCATACTGATGCATTTCTCTTTGGGGATTGAAGTAAGAGCCAAAACAAATCTTCATCTCACAGCTGAAGTATTCTAGAGAGATACTGAAGGCCTTTGGCATGGTTGAGTGCAAGACAGTTGGCACCCCTATGGAGGTTGACGTGAAGCTCTCAAATGAGGATTCATCACCACTGGTGAATGAAGTGAAGTATAGAAGGCTTGTGGGCAGCTTGATTTACTTGTACAACACGTGGTTGGACATCAGCTTTGTGGCCAATGTACTAAGCAGGTTTTCCAATAAGCCTCGGGAGAACCATTGGAGGGCAGGGATGCATGTGCTGAAATACATCAAAGGCACACTTGATTATGGCATCACCTATACTAAGGGCAAAATCTTGATCAGATTCTGACTCAGATTGGGTAGGAGACGTGGATAGCAGGAGATCAGTGACAGGTTACTATTTCTCACTTGGATCTAGAGCTGTGTCATGGGTCAGCAAGAAGCAACCCACAGTTGCTCTTTCTTCTACCCAGGCTGAGTACAAATCAGCATATTTTGCTTCTTGTGAGGCACTATGGTTGAGGAGGACTTTAGGGGACATGGGTGTAGTGCAGAACAAGCCTATGCAATTATCATGTGACAATTAGAGTTGCATGACAATTGCAAAGAACCCTGTGTTCCACGCTCACACAAAACACGTTGAGATTCAATATCACTTTGTACACGAGCTCATTGTGGATGGAGAGGTCGACTTGGTGTACTATCCAACTACAGAGAATGCTGCAGACATCTTCATAAAGGCTCTTGGAAGAGACTTGCTGGAGAGGCATCTTCATCAACTTGGCATTGGGCCGAAAAAGTAAGTTCACTTGCAGGTGGACATTGAGGGGGGGTGTTAGATATCAATGCTCCACTCTCGTGTAACTACGCGGGAACCAGCTAACTCTACTTGTAAGCCCCCCATATGAGGAGAAGTCATTTGAGTAGCTCGGTTATCTGGTAGGTCCTGCTTTGGACACCAGATGGGGGCCATGTGTGGCCTGATGGCTAGACTGCTTTAAATAGAGTTGGCACACTGCCAACTAGGCTACATGCAAGTGCGGGAAGGCATCCCATGACTAACCGCACTGAGGGTAGATGGAGCATTTCCCGCGGTAGCCCACTCTCGAGTTGCGGGGCCCGTTTGGAGCCCTAGATGATCCCAGATGCCTAAGGTTAGGATGGAGGGGGAGAGAACCTCTCAAAATGAGTTTGCAAGGTTCTTGCAGGAGCATGGCATAAAGCAACAATATTCATGCAGTCATACCCCACAGCAAAATGGACTTGCAGAAAGGAGAAACAGGCATACTGGAGAGGTATCTCGTGCCATGCTCAATGAAACAGACCTGCCATATTATTATTGGGCTGAAGCAGTTGCTACAGCAGTCTACATAATGAACAAGACTCCCACTGCAACAATACATGGCATGATGCCAGAGGAGAGGTATAATGGTAGGAAACTAGATATTTCAAATTTGAAAGTTTTTGGTTGCATTGCCTATGTTCATGTGCCAGATGAGTTGAGATCCAAGTTGGATCCAAAAGCTGAGAAGTGCATATTTATTGGTTATTCTATGCAGCAAAAAGGGTATACATGCTATAACCCTTCTACTCGTAAGTTTACAGTGAGCAGAGATGTTTTTGATGAGATGAGCAGCTGGTATAAACCAGTAAATGTGATTGATGATGTAAATGCACAAAATGGTAATGCTATAAAGAATTCACAACAGCAATCACAAAATATTAGTGGACCTGTAGTGTCCTCTAGCAGTGGTTCATATACTTCACCATGGACAGGCAGATTGAGATCAGGAGAATCTCCTAAAAGCAATGCAGATAGTGGTATGCAAGTATCACGAAAGGGAAAAGAGAAAGTAGATCAGCCCATGGTTGATGTGAATGCAGTCACTCTTACGTTAATGGTGAGCCCAGTGGGTCAGAACAGAGCCTTGATGATGAGTTGGGTATTCCTCCTGTTGTTACACTTGGAGTAAGGAAGACAAGGGATGTTTTGAGAGCAGCTGATAGTGATCCTATTTTGCGTAGGTCTACTAGAGTTAAGTATCCTATGGATAGGCTGAAATATGATGGATTTATAGCCATTCACTATGCCTATATGGTCAAAGTGATACATGAACTAGAACCCACTTCTTTTGAGCAAGCCATGGGAAAAGAAAAATGGGAGAAAGCCATGGATGAAGAAATGGATGCCTTGGAAGCAAATGCTACATGGGAATTGGTGCCTTTGCCTAAAGACAAGAATGCAATTGGTTGCAAGTGGGTCTATAAGGTGAAGCATAATGCAGATGGTTCTGTGAATAGATACAAGGCAAGATTAGTTGTCAGCAGGTATGCACAGACATATGGCATTGATTATGAAGAAACATTCAGTCCGATTGCAAGGATGGAAACTGTAAGAGTAGTCATTGCTATGGCTCCATCAAAGGGATGGTCTTTACATCAGATGGATGTAAAGAATGCCTTCTTGCATGTTGATTTGCAAGAAGAGGTCTATATGGAGCAGCCACCAGGTTATGTGCATGTTCATCCTGAGTTTGTTTGTAGGTTGAAGAAAGCCTTGTATGGCTTGAAGCAAGTACCCAGAGCATGGTCTGATAAGATAGGATAGTATCTTGTCACTATTGGCTTTCAGATTTCCAAGGTAGATAGTAGCTTGTCACTATTGGCTTTCAGATTTCCAAGGTGAGAAAAACAGAGAAAGGCATTATGTTGCTTTTCATTTATGTTGATGATTTGATCATCACGAGTGATAGTGATGAAGATATCCTCCAGTTGAAAATGCTATTGAAGCAGAAGTTTGAGATGAAGGATTTGGAAGAGCTGCGTTATTTCTTGGGCATTGAGGTTATTAGATCCACAAGTGGGTTATGGCTTTTGTAGAGGCAGTATGGATTGGACATGCTATCCAAACATGGGATGACATGTTGTAAGCCTATTTTAGTTCCTTTGGAGCAGAATGTGAAGCTAAGCGCAGATGCAGGTGAGCTTCTCGCAGACCCTACTATGTACAGACACATAGTAGGAGGTTTGATTTATATGACTATTACCAGGCCAGATTTAAGCTATGCTGTTGGGTTGGTAAGTGTAAGCTACAACACAGAATTCAAAAAAGAATTCAGTGCCACGTGCGATAAGAAACTCACTAAGCCATAACAATTAACAATGCAAGCTGTCTAAAAAATGACCTAGGTATAACCTCTCAACTCAAGCTCATATCATGTAATTGACTACAGAAAATCAAAACACAAAAAATAAGCGTGTAGCCTTGACCTAAGTAAATCCCTAACTGTGGACTTCACCATCTAACACTAGGCTTCAACTGCAACACACAACTATAAAGGGACAGTTGAGTGCCAGACTAAGTGTCTAAGAGCACATCACATGATACTTAACTTAGACTGCAACACACAACTATCAAGGGATAGTTGAGTGCCAGACTAAGTGTCTAAGAGCACATCGCATTATGATATCTAGAACTTAGACTGCAACACACAACTATCAAGGGACAATTGAGTGCCAGACTAAGTGTCTAAGAGCACATCACATGATATCTAACTTAGACTGCAACACACAACTATCAAGGGTGTGCCAGACTAAGTGTCTAAGAGCACATCGCATCATATCAACTTAGACTGCAACACACAACTATCAAAGGATAGTGGAGTGCCAGACTAAGTGTCTAAGAGCACATTGCATATTATCTAACTTAGACCGCAATACACAACTATCAAGAGACAGTTGAGTACCAGACTAAGTGTACTTGAAAACATCTCGAAACTTAGACTGCAATACACAACTCTCAAGGGAGAGAGGAGTGCTAGAATAAGCACCTACGAAAACATCACTAAGCTTGGACTGCAACACAAAACTCTCTTAAGAGAGACGAGTGCCAGCCCAAGAGTTCCTACAAAAAACATTTCTATACAAACTGAGACTGCAACACACAACTCTCTTAAGAGAGATGAGTGCCATCCTCAAGTAAAAAACAATTAAATTTATATTAAAATTAAAACTACAGCACACAACTCTTGTATGAGAGATGAGTGCTAGTCTCAAACATGAATGAAAACAAGCATGAAAAAGACAACATTACAAACAAAACGTTAATTAACAAAAACAGACTATGCATAGCACACAACTCTCGCAAGAGAGATGAGTGCCAGTCTGTCTATACACTAAAATACAATACAAAACAAATATTAAATAATTTAAAAAGACTGCAGCACACAACTCTCCTAAGAGAGATGAGTGCCAGTCCTAAACAAAACAAAATAAAGTAAACATTAATTACTAATGTAAGACAACACACATCTCTCACAAGAGAGATGAGTGTCAGTCGGCAAACAAGGGTTTCGAAGGTACCTATGAAGAGAGTTGGTAGGTACCATAAGCAATCAGGAGGTAGCAAGTAAGCAAGCAGGAGGTAGTAGGGCTCGCAAGCAAGTGGCTTAGGTCGCAACGAAGACAGGTGGCTGTATTCATATGAATACCAAAAATGGGAGTGGCTGCATGTTTATACTATTAGATATCAATGCTCCACTCTCGTGTAACTACGCGGGAACCAACTAACTCTACTTGTAAGCCCCCCATATGAGGAGAAGGCATTTGAGTAGCTCGGTTATCTGGTAGGTCCTGGTTTAGACACCAAATGGGGGCCATGTGTGGCCTGATGGCTGGACGGCTTTAGATAGAGTTGGCACACCGCCAACTACGCTACATGCAAGTGCGGGAAGGCATCCCTTGAGCACCGGTTCTATCGTATGGTCGGTTGCCTATTTTGGGATCAACCCCCAGCCGATCGTTTTGGGCGGACTGGGTTGGTCACCCAATTGAGCCTAACCGACTACGACTGGTGGCTATATAAGAGCAAGCCCGTGAAGCCCATTTCATCACTGGCTATAGCAACCCTGATTCCTTAGCATCTAGCCTTTGTCTTCTACTATTTCCAGCATGCCATCAAAGCTTCTTTCACAGGAGCACATGGTTGGGAGGCAGCGCCATCTATTGTATCAGCTCTACACTAATCAAATTTTTGATTCTCTATACTATCTTGTTTTCTCTCTTGCGTACGAGATCCTGTTATCTGTTGAGCACAGACGTTGTATTATTTTCTTACATGGTATCAGAGCCTAGACTCTAGCAAGAAGATTTGGTAGTGTGTTTTTGTTTGTGAGCAGATTGTGAGAGATGGCCCAGTCCGCAAGACTATGAATCCCACCGTTCAGTGAAAGCGGAAAGTTGGATGGTTCTAACTATCCACTCTCGAAGTTTAAGATGAAGACCATCCTAAGCGCATACGAGCTTTGGGACACTGCTACTAGGGTGGATGTGAGGCCGGTTGCGAGACTTGATCTAGCCAATGTAGGACAACAGATAGTACCAACTGCGGATGAGATTCTCGCATGGACAAGAAGAAATGCAGATACGTTTTGTTCTATTGTCTACAGTGTTAGTGATTTCATCATGGTGTTAATTCAACATGTCACCACATCGAAGGAGGCATGGACGGTCTTGAAAAATCAATACGAGACCACGAATCAGACGCGGATTCAGAATTTGGAGACTCAACTTGCAAACGAGAAGTTGTCTCAGTCTGAAGCGATAGAGAAGTTCATCACCAGGGTGAAGAATCTGCGCGATCAGATGACTACGATTGGCATCACCATCACCAGTGAGAATCTAGCATGAAGGTGCATACGGATTCTCCCACCAAAGCACGACGGTCTTGTTACGGCGTTGAATATGCAGAATATAAATCTGCCCCTCAGCTTTGAGGATTTTAGCGCGATGCTTCTGGAGGAGGAGATGCGTCAAAAGATGAGGACTGGAGAAGATTCGGCTTTCTGGACCATATCAAAGAAAGGTAAGGGTAAGGACTCAGGTAACCCATCTTCTTCTGATGATAAAAAGAGAAAGAAGAAGATCAAGTGCTTCTATTGCAACAAGGCAGGGCACAAGTAGAATGAGTGCCGAAAGAAGATTGTAGATGAGAAGAACGGAGTAAAGAAAGAGTCCAGCAATAGCGCGCAGGCAGTACCAATAGAGCTGTTCATAGCAATTGAGGAGATTTTCATGGAGGCAGTTCATGTACCTGCGGATGAACCGTGGATCATTGACAATGGTGCATCGCGCCACATAAACAGTCGGAAGGATTGGTATACCTCTCTACAATCGGTAGGGAATGACATCCTAGTAGCAGTTGGCAATGATGCAAAATGTCCAGCAAAAGGAAAAGGTATGATTGCTCTCAAGTCAGATGGAGTTATAAAACAGTTGTCCAATGTTCTTTATGTGCCAGATATCAAGAGGAGCTTGTTGTTCGTTTCTGCAATCACGGATCAGGACCTCAAAGTTCAATTCAATAAGAATGGTGCACAGATCTTGGGTCTTCAAGGAAAGATCGTTGGTAAAGGTACATGGCACAACAACATTTACGAACTCTCAGCTTTCAGTGCTCGAGCGGATTGCTCGAGCGGATGTGAAGAACACTAAGCTATGGCATGAGAGGTTTGGTCATCTAAACCTTAGTTCTTTGAAGGAGATGCATAAAAGTGGAATGATTGCAGACATACCAAAAATTTCAGATCTGCCCATTGTATGTGAAGCTTGCACGATGGGCAAGCAGCATCGGCATCCCTTTCCTAAAGAGGCCAGCAGGGCAAAGGCTCGTCTAGAGCTTGTTCACACGTACCTCTATGAAAAGATGGAGACGAAAGCTTTGGGTGGTTCCTACTACTTCATGACGCTGATCGATGACTATAGTAGAAGGATCTGGATATACTTCCTGAAGACTAAAGACGAGGCTTTTAGTAGGTTCAAGGAATGGCATGTAATGGTCGAGAAAGAAATGGGGAGGAAGGTGAAGAAGTTGAGATCAGACAGAGGTGGAGAGTTCACATCAACTGAATTCGAAAGTTACTGCAAAAGTCACAGAATCAAGAGGCAGAAACCCCCGCCACATACATCACAATAAAATGGACTAGCAGAACACAAGATGCACGTCATCTGCGAAATGGGCCAAAGTATGATGAAAGGGAAAGATTTGCCAAAGACTTTCTGGGTTGAAGCATGTAACACTGCAGTTTACATCCTGAATCGTAGCTACACGAAGGCTGTGAACGGGATGACTCCACTGCAAGCCTTTTCTAGTAAGAAACCTTCAGCTGCACATTTCAGAGTTTTTGGATGTGACTGTTTTGTGCATGTCCCTGATGCTACTAGGACCAAATGGGAACCGAAGAGTCGTGTATTTTCTTGGGCTACTGTGAAGAGGCAAAGGGTTACCGTCTCTATAACCCTGTTACCAAGAAGGTAATTGTAAATCGCGATGTGGTCTTCTCAGAACAACCGCATCAATTAGAGGAGTATGCTTCCTTCCCAGACAACCAGGACCAGGATATCCATCCAGTACTGCCACCAATAGCAGACTGAACTCCCCCAACGGTGCTTGGGAGGATTCAAGACAAAGAAGATAAAGAAGAGCCTGCAGAACCACAATGGCAACGGCCATTCCCGAAGTGGGTAAAGCAACTTTTGGATGGCAGAGAACCTCTAGCCATTGAGGAGGAACCATCCGAACACCGCTGGTCCAAGAGATTAGAGGAGCCAAGAAGGGCGCAGGAACACTTGGTCAACTATGCTTTGATGACAGAAGTGATCCGTGCTGATGAACCCAAGTGTCTTGAAGAGGCACAGGGCAATGATAGGTGGATGGAGGCTATGCAGTCGGAGTATGGCTCCATAATGAAGAACAACACTTGGGACCTTGTGGATCGACCACCAAAACGCAAGGTAATCAGAACCAAGTGGGTGTACAAGAACAAGTACAAGTCCGACGCCACATTGGATAAGTACAAGGCTCGGCTCGTGGCAAAAGGATTTGCATAGGTACATGGTTTTGATTATCAAGATACCTTTGCTCCCACAGATCAAATAACCACAATTCGCAGTGTTTTGGCTTTAGCTGCCCAAGGAAGTTGGCCTGTGTTTTAGATGGAGGTGAAATCCACCTTTCTGAATGGAGATCTCAAGGAGGAGATATACGTGGAACAACCACCAGGTTTTGAGATCCCTGGTTCAGAAGGTAAAATCTGCCAACTGAAGAAGGCACTTTACGGGCTGAAACAGGCCCCACAAGTGTGGTACCAATGAATTGATGCCTACTTTCTGCAAAATGGGTTCAGGAGGAGCCCATCTGATGCAAATTTGTATATCTTTAGTGAAGGAGGCAGGTGTATGATCCTGGTCCTTTATGTGGATGACCTTGTCATAACAGGGAACCATGAAGAGAAGATCTCACAGACGAAGCATTTGCTAGGAAGACAGTTTAAAATGACAGACCTCAGACTGATGCATTTCTATTTGGGGATTGAAGTTTGCTGGAGCCAGATCTTCATTTCACAACTGAAGTCTGCTGGAGAGATATTGGAGGCATTTGGCATGGCTGAGTGCAAGACAGTTGGTACCCCTATGGAGGTTGATGCGAAGCTCTCAAACGAGGATTCATCACCACTAGTGGACGAAGCGAAGTATAGAAGGCTTGTGGGCAGCTTGATTTACCTGTGCAACACACAACCGAACATCAATTTTGCGACTGCTGTACTAAGTAGGTTTTCCAATAAGCCCGGGAGAACCATTGGAGGGCAGGGATGCGCGTGCTGAAATACATCAAAGGCACACTTGATTATGGCATCACCTATACCAAGGACAACATCTCGACCGGATTCTGTGACTCAGATTGGGCAAGAGATGTGTACAGCAGGAGATCAGTGATAAGGTAATGTTTCTCACTTGGATATGGAGTTGTGTCATGGGTCAGCAAGAAGCAACCCACAGTTGCTCTTTCTTCTACCGAGGCCGAGTACAAATCTACATGCTTTGCTTCTTGCGAGACAGTGTGGTTGAGGAGTATATTGGGGGACATGGGTGCAGTGCAGAATAAGGCAGAATAAGCCTACGCAGTTATCATGTGACAGTAAGAGTTGCATGGCGATTGCAAAGAACTCGGTGTTCCACGCTCGCACAAAACACATTGAGATTCAATATCACTTTGTACGCGAGCTCATCATGGATGGAGAGGTCGACTTGGTGTACTGTCCAACTTCATGAAGGCTCTTGGAAGAGAATGCTGCAGACATCTTCATGAAGGCTCTTGGAAGAGACTTGCTGGAGAGGCATATTCATCGACTTGGCATTGGACCGAAAAAGTAAGTTCACTTGCGGGTGGACATTGAGGGGGGTGGTTAGATATCAATGCTCCACTCTCGTGTAACTACGCGGGAACTAGCTAACTCTACTTGTAAGCCCCCCATATGAGGAGAAGGCATTTGAGTAGCTCGGTTATTCGGTAGGTCCTGGTTTGGACACCAGATAGGGGCCATGTGTGGCCCTCGTGTGGCCTGATGGCTGGACAGCTTTAGATAGAGTTGGCACACTGCCAACTAGGTTACATGCAAGTGTGGGAAGGCATCCCTTGACTGACTGCACTGAGGGTAGACGGAGCATTTCCCGGGGCAGCCCACTCTAGGGTTGCGAGGCCCGTTTGGAGCCTCAGATGATCCGGGATGGGCCGAACGATAACCATAGGTTAGTTGCTTGGTTTTGCACACCAGTTCTATCATATGGTCCATGGCCTATTTCGGGACTGACCCCCAGTCGACCGTTTTGGGCGGACTGGGTCGGTCACCCAATTGAGCCTAACCGCTACGACTGGTGGCTATATAAGAGTAAGCCCGTTAAGCCCATTTCATCACTGGCTACAGCAACCATGATTCCTTAGCATCCAGCCTCCGTCTTCTACTGCTTCGAGCATGCCGTCGAAGCTTCTTTCATAGGAGCGCACGGTTGGGAGGCAGCACCATCTATTGTATCAATTCTACAATAATCAAATTTTTGATTCTCCATACTATCTTGTTTTCTCTCTTGCGTACGAGATCCTGTTATCTGTTGAGCACGGACATTGTATTATTTTCTTACATATACTAAGTTAATTTGTACGATTAAACTGTTTTATTCGTATGAATAAAATAGCAAAAAATGTTTGAGATGTTTTAAATCATAAAAAATGTGTATTTGAGTTTTTTTTTGGAATTTAAAAAAATAAACCCAAATTAATGCAACTTAGTTGTAATGTAGTTCCATATAAAACTGTTCATTAAATTGGTTGTGTTTATGCCTTACGTGTCACTAAGATAATTTTCAATGACTACAGGACCCATACTCCTCTCAAAATTAAAAGGTTCATATGGGTGCACATACAAAATAACTCCATTGATGATGCACAAGTTTTTTTGCTAATCCCATGATAAAATATTTTTGTCCTTCCATGGTTCTCTAATGACAAACTCATCATATTCACTTAGAGGTTTGACCTATATGGTATCCAATCTTAATTCATGGTTTGGCACGATAGTTCCATGGACATTGTCAGCACAACTCTCATTGATTGTGAATCCCAATAAAAAACACTACTCATAGTCTTGTAGACTAAGAGTGCATCCATATAGGAAATGGAGGACGTGCACTTCCATCCATGTAAACGTCCATTGCCACTAACACATTTTTTCTCTCAAATGCACACCTTGGCACATGTCATCATGTGAAGTAGAGGATATCATCCCAAATGCAACCATCTTTCCACCCACAACCAAGTTGACATTAAACCCAAAAAGGACTCTTGAACATGAAGCATTTGTTATTGTTCAATGATGGTGAGAGTTAGGACATCAATGCGATCATGAAGGTTTGGCTAGTTGACCAAAAATACACATAGCTCTCTTCATAGCTTTCCTCACATACAACACCATGGTGCAGAGTGATTTGGCCACGTGACCAAATCTCGATGCCAGGCTATAGCCTCGCAAGCTGCACTATTAAGAAACCTTATGTATAACATACGTTGAAGGGGTATTTAAAAAACCCCTTACCTATAATTTTTTCATGAATAAAACTACCCTTTTCCTATATAAACTTATGCTTTTTTTCCCAAAATGAATTTAAAACCCCCTCTGTTTTTTTTTTTTGTAAATTTATCTTAAAACTTTGAATTCAAAAACACCCATTCATTTGAACTCATGTGATACCTTACATGTGTTTATGTTAACCCCTCGAGGCTATAACTCATAAGAGACCAAGCATATGCACAAATGGATTTGGCCAAGCAACCAAATCTACCACTAATTTGACACCTACATGCAATGTTCATGAATATTATTATAGGAATCTCTCAGTATGTTTTATCCTTAGCATGCCATAGTTCAGGTGTAGAGGCATATTGATATGTTGTACCTTCAAATGGAGTCATATAAGTGTAAAAGGATTTGGCTTGAAAATGGCCAAACCTACCAGTGGGCAAAAACCTTCAAGAGATAATCTCGCGGGGTGCATTACTAAGAAATCCTATGTATCATGTGCATTCAAGGGGTATTTAAAAAACCCCTCAAATAAAATTTTCCCCCCAATAAAAACACCCCTCTTTACTTATGAACTAAGTGATTTGGTTCTAAAGTTGAATTAAAAAACCCCTCTTGTTATTGTAATCCTCTTAAATTTTTCCAAAAATTCAAATTAAAATATCCCTCTTTTTGAATGCACGTGGTACACTAAAATTTTGTTAGGTGAAACCCCACTATCCATGATCTCATAGATCTATGTTTCTTGTTCTTCAAAGCACAATTCCTAACTCAAGTGAAGAGGGATTTGGTCTTGTGGCCAAATCTTAATGTGCTAGCTTTCTTTACAGAATTGTGGCACTAAGCCAATGGAGATGATGCCCTATTTGTAGCGCTTTTGACGAGTGTACCTTAATAAGGAGTGCTTTGCACTAGTTTATCTTTCATTGGTAAACAAAGTCTAGACCCCTTGGGAATATGAGTAAGTTATCATTAAATATTCTATAAGTTGAGTATATGTGGTAAAATATTAAGCTCTTGTTATCAATTTATTGATTAGCCCTCGAATAGGATCACAATTACACGTTGTGTTACACATGACGATGGATATTTTAGATCTTTAAAATTTAAGACTTTGTGTTATAGTGGGCCCAGCTATGAAATCTATTTTCTAAAAGAAAGTAGATTGCTTGTTGTTGAAGTTATGTTACTTTAAGTTAATCCCATTCTAGATAATGTGAGATTTAGGATATTAAATACCAATTCCTTTTAACAATTAATAAAATGCTATTTCATGACTTGTGGACTTGCTTGTTTGTTACATATGTGCAATTGACAAGGGGAAATGAGAGCTAACAATTTGTGTCAATACAATTTTAACACTTGTTTTTTTTCCCGTCTTTAAATACAAAACCATCCCAAGTACTAGTTTATATGAATAATCAAGATGTAGATATATAACTAATATGCACTAACTATGCAAAACTAATCTTGCAATGGACTCATGTAGTGAGCAGAAAACTTGAGCTACAAGATATGATCCTCATATTTTGCACTTATGTCAATGTTATCATGTCCAAATCTTCCCTGAATCCAAAACTTAAAGCATTTAAGACCATGCATTGAAATATAATATGATTTCAGATTTTGGAAAGATGACATTAGTAAAGACTAGAACATCCATCCTTATCTAGTATGAAGTATTTTTGTTTGGCCTACCTCCCTAATGTATAGATGTCTCTAGATGTAGACTACAAACGATCTCAGCAAGCAAATGATGTTGTTATAAAATAATTGATGATTTTGTCTTTTCAATATATCTTCAAATATGAGGTCACTTTAAAAGTTCTTTTAAGAGGATTCAAGAGTTATATAAACTTTCCCACAGTATTTTTGACATCGACTTTGTTGAACAAGTGGAGTATCTCCATCACACATCTCTACAATTAAGAAGACTAAAGGAGTACACTTTCTTTTGTCATTGGATGATCTCCTAGGCACCGAGGTGCTTTAGTGCATACTAGAGGCTCAAGTCAACCTATGTAGGGCAAGATGAGGTGCTTTAGCACATAACATAGGCGCATAGGTACGTGCATATTAGATGTGAAAAGCCTTTGATGTAAGTCAATCTATGCACACCTTGAATTCTCTATGTTTCACCGACTATTTGTGTATTTAATAATGCATGAAGTTGTGTATTTAAAAATACACGTCGTCCAAGTGAATCTTCGAAACCCCAAAGGCATGTGCCGTCGTGCGGGTTGTTTTTTTGTGTTTAAAAAAAATAGAGTGAAAAAAATAGAGTGAAGTGAATCTACGAAACCACAAATACCGGGGCGGGCGCCTCACGACTGTGCCCTCGGTTTGACACGTCAGCGGGAGAGATGAAGACGCTCGGCGAGCGCCACGTAGGAAGGGAAGGGTGTGGCGGCGGGCGGACTAGGGAATGACGTCAACGGTGGCGAGGAGGGGGCTGACGTGTAGGGGTCATCATTGGGAGGCTGTACCGTCCCTGAGCTGCCCCAATCGAGAGGGACACGTTGGACAAGTTTTGTTTTCTATTTGCATGCGATGATGTAATTTACGTAGGCTGTTTGTGAGTGAGTGATGTTGGATTTTGCCGCCCTCGTTTCGTAGCTCGCCCAGCTCCATCCTGGCTCCCCATCAAAAGGCTTCCCTGAAACCATCGCCTCTGCCGTCTATCTTCATTCCTTGCACCGCACCCTTCTTCTTCCATCAATCGCTCACCTCCCTCCTTGCAGCATGTCCACTCGCCGTTTGCTTGATAGCTCCCCACCTCCTCCTCCTCCTCCTCCCCCCCCGCCCCAAACCGCTTTCGGTGTCCATGTCGCCTCCAACACATCCCTGCAGACCACTCCCTCCCCTGACTATTCCAACTTGAACGACATGAATTCGCACTTCAGCTCTTCCATGGCAATCATATTGGTCATCCTCATGAGTGCCTTCTTCTTCATGGGCCTTTTCTCCGTCTATATCAGGCGGTGCAGCTCCGGTGCTGATTTCAGCACCAATAATAGTAATCCCCGCAGGCCAGACCAAGGTTTAGATCGTGCTGCGATGGACAGCCTGCCCATCGTGATTTATTCCGTCGGGAACAAATTGAAAGAGAGTAAGGAATCCTCGGAATGTGTGGTTTGTCTCTCTAATTTTGAAGAGAACGAGTCCCTTCGGCTGCTACCCAAATGTAAACATTGCTTTCATCCAGAATGCATTGACATGTGGCTGTATTCACATACTACCTGCCCTCTTTGTCGACGTAGTGTTCTTCCTGGGAAGGGTTCCAATCGAGGAAAGACTACAGCAAACGAAGATGTTGTTGGAGGACGCGATGGAGGACTAGACGCAACCGCGGCTACAGATAATTCTGAAAATATTCAGGATTCTCGAGTTCTTTCTGTTGGAGAGGTAGCGACTGTTGCCCGTGATATAGAAACTGGCGAAGCCGAAAATTTGCAGTCCGGTCCGATAGAGTATATGACATGCCTGCCGGGGAAGCAAAGTAGAAGTGATTCCGGTGACGGAAAACCACACAGCCATTCGAATTCCCCAATACTTGGTGTGATGTCCTCATCCTCCTCGGCTACAGGAGGCTTCGCCATCGAGTTGAGTCGGTCACATTCAACCGGACACTCTCTAGTGACGCGGCCGAAAATCCAACCAAACTTTCTATCAGCGTCATCTGATGACCTTCATGTTCGGTCGCCCTTGAACTGTCTTCCACTCCCGCATCCGACCAGTGGCGGGCTACATCGTTCAAGGAGCCACACCATGCTGGCCATTTGTGCGGATAGAGTAGAAGAGCAGCAAGGGGGTTCCGAACTGTTGGTAAGGAGGCAGGACGCGTTGTGGCTAGATTGGAAATTTTCGTTGAAGCGGGCGTTCGGCCTCAAGAGGAGTCCGTCCCAAGAAGCTGCAGCAACGATTATAGGCGAGTCTTCGAGTTCTGTCGCTACAAGGAGTTTTGAACGGTTAAGTGTAATATAATTTTCATGAGACGCTCTCCTCTCTTTCCCGTCTCAAGTTCCCAGTTCCTATATCTTTGTTAGCATGTCGTCGTCCCAATTCGCTCACTGCCATGTTCGTTAGACGAATGTCTAGCATGGAGTAGTTTCTAGACCTTCTCGGATCGAAGGCTTGCCGTTGTAAGATAAATTTTGGCCTCAAATTTCTAGGTGTTTTCAGGACAGGAAAGGAAATGAAAAGGTGTACGTTTCGACGAGGGCCTACGAGTATGTTCAAATGTCTTTCTATAAAAGAAAGATGCTAGTTTATGAAACGAAAAAATTCTTGTGCTCTCATCGCACCACGTGGTAACTGTGAAAAGTTTAACAAGAGAGTACGTTGTCTGTTGGGTAGCATTCCTTTGTCATGTGTTAATCTTATTTATGTTCTGATGTCTTTCTATAAAAGAAAGATGCTATTTTATGAAGCCAAAAAATCCTTGTGCTCTCATCGCACCACGTGGTAACTTTGAAAAGTTTAACACGAGAGTACGTTATCTCTTGGGTAGCATTCCTTTGTCATGTGTTATTTTTAGAAATAAGATGTAATGAATGGATTAAGTAATATTGGAAGAAGACTATTGTTTTTTAAAAGCCATTTAAAAATATATATGTATGCTTAAGAGTTGAGCATAAGTTTAAATAAATGAAAATAGATTTTTAGAATGGAAGAATAAAATGTTACATGACAATTATGGAAAAGGTGTAATTTAGATGACACTAGATTGTATATGATTTAGACTAGAGATTTAGATATTGCCAATATGGTTTATATATTTTTTTAAATGAAAGAATGTTATTAGATTCAAAATAATATACCAAAATATAGATAAGCTATAATAACATTATTTTCCACGTCTTCATATGTATACTGACTAAGCTATGAAGTTATGTTACCATGGCTTCTCTCCTCTTCTCCATATTTCTTATAAAGAGGTGTCATGTGGTGAGAACACCATATTATAGAATTTGGGAAATTTTATATACTTTGGGAATTCCCAAATGAGAAATCCCATGAACTTTGGGAATTTCGTTAATATGGAGCTTATGTTTTCTAGAATTAAATAAATGCTATTAATCCTAAACTCACATTTTTCAGGCATGGTGTGATTGTAGGTTTTATATCACTAGCAATATACATCCACATGGTATAGGATTCACATTGGTGGTGTTTATAAACCACTGTTTACAAATATAATGGTGGTGGTTATGAAACACTTTGTAAGGCTTGTAGAACCTTGTTACATCACAAAGTTGCCTCTCTAGAGGAGAACCGTAGATTTTCTGCCCTTTTCCACATGTTTTGATGAGATTTTTTTTTAAAGGGAGTTTAGTGCTCGTATGCATCCTTGCAAATACAATACTGTCTATATTTGTCTCCCATCGGTGAGGATTCTCTGTGTTGCATATCCAAAATTTATCCCAACAGCTTCTTCATCTGTGTAGCATTTCTACGAATGCAAACAGGTGCCCAATATTGTTCAAGCATTTGTTTGTAATTCGCCAACGTCCTGCTTACATCTATATTACTTTGTGCATTGGGTAGATTGTGTCTGGTGGCCAAATAAGCAAAAAATCACCATTCTTACATCCACCATTGAGGAGCGAGGAATGGTCACTATGGGACTTATCCCATATACATTTGACACTTAGAGTGTGTGTACCTATCCTATAAAGGCATTGTACTTTCATTATCATTTTCATCAAGCCTCATGCCTTTCTTGATCATGTAAGTACTTTGCTTAGTTATATATTTCTCTCGCATTATTTCATTTCCATTATGCTTTCCTAGTCTTGCTTTTCCTTTCCATTCCATTCCATGTCTTGCATCTTCATATGGTATCAGAGCTAGACTATCTTCCAAGAGGTTGAGGTAAGAGATTGAGGACATTGAAGCCTCTCTCCCTCTCAGAGGAATGGCTTCTCCAATTCCATCTAAAGCTCTCTTCTCCACGCCATGATCTGCCACCTCTCTTCTCCTTCTTTCATCTACATCTTTTTGTGACCTACGGATGATGTGACGCTTCTATTCGGATCTAGTAGGAGAATCACGGCTTTGTGTCTTCAGCAAAGTTGTAAAGGACCTTGAGTACTACAAATTTTGTTTTTACATCATTGCAATCTGAGTTTTCTATGAAAAGTTAAAGCCTTTGCAAGAAGTGACGAAACTTGTTTTTGTGCGCGAATTTTATTTAAATGCATCTTTGGGTCCTTTTCGTGAAGGACCACAATAGTGGTCGTCTAGTACTTCTTCCAACTCATCCTCATCATCATTGTAACAGATGCTCCTTCACCATGTTTTCTTGACCAAAAATCTTTGAACACTTCCTCTTTCTACAATTCAGAGTTTCTAGAGAATCCACTACTATTTTTCCAATACCAACTCATAGTTGTTGTGTACTATGTGAACTAAGAACCTGGACCTTGCGAGGTTGACCATTTTTCCCAGTACCTTAGGCGACCTTTGATGCTACCTACCACTTCTTCATGATTGTTTATGTATTCAAACATTGGTACCATGGGACCCTCTTGGAAGCACGGGCTTCCCGAAATTGTCCCTCTTTCACAATTCCATGCCACCTTCTCTTGATAGCCAGTCAATCGACTTTGCATGCATCTTGTATTGCATGTTTGGCATGTTCCCTTACATATAAAACCTAAATTGTAATGGTTTTCAATGTCCAACCAATGCATCCTTCCCATTGCACAGCAAGCCATCGATATAACTCTTAATATCAAGGATATAGGCTATTAGGATTGGTGTGGGCCTTGAAGATTGGTCCATAGTTGAAAATGATGCAGCACGTGTGGGAAAGTGAAAGCTATATGGTCATGTCAATTTCAATTACTTGCAGTTAGATCTCAAGAATTAGAATATGGCAATTGGGACTTTCAATTTTTACAAATATACTAAAAACTAGTTATATTGAAAACTCTGTCTTTTTCGTTTTACATAATTTCAAAATACATGAAATAGCTAGCATTTAGGATACTGTAGAGTATGAAAAACATAAAATTTTTTAAGGATAATGAATATCCTTCAAATCCATGACATAAATTTGCAAGCTTGAAGTACTCAGAAATGTTATCTTGTAGGAATGTACTGCGAGAGAGCTCGTTCCAAAGCCAAACCATTGAACCTTGCATTTGAACATTTTCCATTAAATTACTTTGCTGGTGCATGACTTCTCCAAAAAGGGAAGACTGTGAACAAAGCTTTCCAAAATCCAACAAACCATTGTACTTTATATTGTCCATGTCAATGTCCCGTCCAAAGTGTTTTTTGAGAGCATCCAAATGATTCTTTAGACCTACTTTGATACTTTCATAAGATCCATTGACCCAAAAATGTGGAAATATGATGGTAAATGCTTCCATTAGGTCATTTCGTGGAAACCTACTTCTGATCTCATCTACCACTACACTTGCAACTTCACTAAGGGCATTTTTCATTGTTTGTACTTTCTTTGAAAAAGCCTCTTTTTTAATGTATTGTAGTCTTTTGTGTCATTTGTTTTCTCTCGTCATCCTGAAAGCCTGATTGTTTGCACGAAGGCAAACATATCCTTCCTAGTCACATGTTAAAAGTGAGGAATCCCCATCTAGGTCTATTAAACTTTTCCAATCTTTAAACAATTTCTCGTCTTGAAAACTGGGGCTTGACTTCTTATCGTATGCTGTTGTTATACTCAAATTAGTGATTTTTATTGCCTTGACATATTCATTGATATAAATATCCTTCGATTGCGACATTTTACTCAACATATTCATTTTGTCTAAAAGTGGAATAATTCCACACAATCCCAATATCGAATCTATGTTGGTCAGTTTATGATACAAAATATCTGCCTTTTCAACCTCTTCTTTTGCTTCCATGTGCATTAAATAGACCAAAGTCTTGTATTCATCCCATAATCTTTTCACTGGATGAACCAAAGATATCCATCTAGTATCCACATTCTTCAAAATCTTCCTCCCTTTTGTACCCAATGCTTCTGCAATAACTCTAAATTGATTGTATAGTTTTGGACTCTTGCAAAAGTAAGAGTAGCTTTTTTTAACCAATGTCTCGATTCATTGTACCGATGGAAATGTGGACACAACTTTGTAAGCTAGATTTGTGAGATGAGCCATACAATGTATCCCAACACAGTAAGGATCATGTTTTGTTTCTATTTGTACAGAGACACCATTCTGACAACCTTGCAAGACTGGAGCACCATCACATGCAAAACAAACAAGTTTCTTGACCGTCTCAGACTCTGTCACGCCTCCATACTCTTTTAAAGCTTGGATCAAAACTTGCACTAAGTTATTAGCATTGGATTCTAAATTAAGTTTGTGTACATGTAAAAAATATGGTTTTCTCTTATTGTTTTCTACCACGTACAAATGCATTCCCAACCACGACATAGTATCCACAGCTGTGTACTCATACAATGATAGAGAAAAAAAGTCTGCAGGTTTTAAAGTCTCCTTTAAATCATCAATTATGACTTGGTTCATTTTGTAAGCCATATTTGTTGCGCTACTCCTTGACCAATGCATGCTTGCCAAATTAGGAACATCCAAAAACTGAAGATATGATTGGTAACCCGAGAAATCTATTAGTGATGAGTGGCCTTGCTTCAATATTTGCATGATAGTTGAGAATTGCACTATCTTTTCTCTATCAACCTGATCATCGATACATTCCCAACGCTTTTTCAATGATCCTTCACTTTTATTTCTGCTAGACTCTTGTGCAAGCAAGAACTTATTGTACTCAATCTCATTTTTTAAGTGGCGGTTATTTTCCTTGTCCCATTCTTTGATTACTTTCTTTTCATTACTTGTACCTTCTACAGTCTTGTAAACCTTCCCACAATGCTTCTCAATCGTATCAATCTTCAATTGTAACCGTGCCTCCTTTTTCTTTGCCCATGTCATATTTTACAAATGGCCATTAGACCCCTGCCTTGTGAGCGCAGGAACCAAACACCACTTCCTAAACCAAGCCCTTCTTTCATGTTTGAAATCATAATAATACACTACATAAAGCATGCCAAACCAATTTCAACTTACTCTATACAATGCACCAATAAATACATTAAAAAAGAAAGAGCACATCACAGACAATGATGCATATGCATATTCACAAAAAAAACTTTTACAAAATAAATAAGCATACATTTCTTCAGCTTGTCAACTAGATCTAAGAAACTTGGTCCTAGGTCATGGTGCCTCTTAGCCCCTTGCCTTGTGAGCGCAGGAGCCAGACACCACTTCCTGAACCAAGCCCTTCTTTCATGTTTGAAATCATAATACTACACTACGTAAAGCATGCCAAACAAATTTCAACTTACTCTATACAATCCACCAATAAATACATTAACAAAGAGAGAGCACATCACAGACAATGATGCATATGCATATTCACAACAAAAACTTTTACAAAATAAATAAGCATACATTTCTTCATCTTGTCAACTAGATATAAAAAACTTGGTCCTAGGTCATGGTGCCTCTTAGCCCCCTGCCTTGTGAGTGCAGGAACCAGACACCACTTCCCGAACCAAGCCCTTCTTTTATGTTTGAAATCATAATACTACACTACATAAAGCATGCCAAACCAATTTCAACTTACTCTATACAATGCACCAATAAATACATTAACAAAGAAAGAGCACATCGCAGACAATGATGCATATGCATATTCACAACAAAAACTTTTACAAAATAAATAAGCATACATTTCTTCAGCTTGTCAACTAGATCTAAGAAACTTGGTCCTAGGTTGTGGTGCCTCTTTAACCCCTGCCTTGTGAGCATAGGAACCAGACACCACTTCCCAAACCAAGCCCTTCTTTTACAGAATACATTAAAAAAGAAAGAGCACATCACAGACAATGATGCATATGCATATTCACAACAAAAACTTTTAAAAAATAAAGAAGCATACATTTCTTCAGCTTGTCAACTAGATCTAAAAAACTTGGTCCTAGGTCGTGGTGCCTCTTAGCCCCCTGCCTTGTGAGTGTAGGGACCAGACACCACTTTTTGAACCAAGCCCTTCTTTCACATTTGAAATCATAATACTACACTACATAAAGCATGCCAAACAAATTTCAACTTACTCTATACAATGCACCAATAAACACATTAACAAAGAAAGAGCACATCACAGACAATGATGCATATGCATATTCACAATAGAAACTTTTACAAAATAAATAAGCATACATTTCTTCAGCGTGTCAACTAGATCTAAGAAACTTGGTCCTAGGTCGTGGTGCCTCTTAGCCCCCTTCCTTGTGAGCGTAGGGACCAAACACCACTTCCCGAACCAAGCCCTTCTTTTATGTTTGAAATCATAATACTACACTACATAAAGCATGCTAAACCAATTTCAACTTACTCTATACAATGCACCAATAAATACATTAACAAAGAAAGAGCACATCACATACAATGATGCATATGCATATTTACAACAGAAACTTTTACAAAATAAATAAGCATACATTTCTTCAGCTTGTCAACTAGATCTAAGAAACTTGGTCCTAGGTCGTGGTGCCTCTTAGCCCCCTGCCTTGTGAGCACAGGAACCAGACACCACTTCCCAAACCAAGCCCTTCTTTTACAAAATATATTAAAAAAGAAAGAGCACGTCATACACAATGATGCATATGCATATTCACAACAGAAACTTTTACAAAATAAATAAGCATACATTTCTTCAGCTTGTCAACTAGATCTAATAAACTTGGTCATAGCTCGTGGTGCACATGAAGGTTTAGTTAGAGGTGTGGGATGTTTCAAGCTTCGATGAGATCCATATCACACTTGCATTGACTTCTCCTCCTCATTGATGGATCCTTGAATGACCTTAGCTGGATAACATGGAGGATGTGGAATTGTCTTGTTTATAGTGTAAACATTATAGCCAATGGAGGGCCCTAAAACAGGCCATGGGCTCTACTTCTTCACCTCAAGCCATTTTCTCAAGGAAGAGATTTGCTCTCCACTCATCGTATCTATCAAATAGGCAAGCTCGCCAATTGAGAATCATGATCAATTGGAGTCATACGATGCTATTAACACAACTAGCTACATGAAATTATTTGTTGCATGCTATATGCTCCAACAATCATCCTCATCTTCCAAAAGATGAGGTGGGAGCTTAAGTCATCATTGCATTTGAAAAGAGGGAGGGGCTTGGAGGAGGCCCTCCAAGCTTCTGGAGGACCTTCCTACTCTCTTGCATATCAAATTCATAGAAGCTCCAAATTTAAAATCTTGTCTCATCATGTCACTTTCAAGAAAATGTTCCAAGCATGTGTGGACGTTAAGCAGACCTGTTTGTTTTCCCCTTTCAGCTACCTTATCGGTTTCCTTTCCATACATCTAAGTTTTCTGCCTTGGCTATCTTCATCCTTGTCTCCTTATGGTTCCACCTAGATAGGACCTCATCTATGCCCTTTACTATCCACCATTTGCCCAAATTGGTATACTTTTACTGTGGAAGATTTCACTATGGAAAATAGGGGACTAAATTATCCTCGGGGGGGTCACTCATCATATGTAACCCTATCACGTGAGTTCAACAGAAGGATATTTTTTATTTCTAAAATTTACAGAAATAAATATACATAAGGGACTATTTAAAATAGTTTTGGAAAAATTTTACAGATTTGTATAGAAAAGGGGTACATTTTATTAATAAAAAATTTTACAGATAAGGGATTTTAAATATAGGCCTTGAACGCACGTGATATAGAGGGTTTATACATAGTGACCCCCCTGAGAAATTATCCCAAATTGGTATACTCGGGATGCTTGGCTCAGCGTGCAGGTCTGTCGAACAAAACAAATCAGGAGGTTGCAAAGGGACATAAAAGGTTGCAAAAAAGGGGAAAATCGATCAGCCAGCAAGTTAAGCAAGGTTTCCACAGCTACGCTATGTGATGAACGGACGAAATTTCAATCATTTCATTCATTGCAGCCAGCCTATTCTTGTCTATGCATAGAAAACAATATAGTAGCGGTTGTACACGATCACTGTCCAATGAGGCAATGCTTGTGTTGCACTTGGAAGTCTCATTTCGTAGCTCGCTTCGGCATCATAATTTGTGTGCTTTCTCTTCGGGTGATTAGTTGCTCTTCCGCCAAAGCGATCTCCCGTTATGTTGCCATGAACTGCTCAATGAGCAAGAAGGTGAGCAGAGGGGATTGATAAGAGTGCACGAGGTGCAAGCCTTGAGGGCTAGCGGAGGCCTTAGCATATGAACAGGGTGCTTCTTATCTCCAATTCTATGAGAAAAGAGTGCTTGCAGCTTCTTTTCTATGGCCTAGCATGAAACTCAACTCAAGCATATGCGGAGAGGGAGGGAGGGGTAATCAAAGGAGAGGCGGAAAGCCCTCTATGATTCCAACGAATCTAAAGTCAATTTGTAGCCTGAATACACTCGTTTGGTGCCCTCCATGGAGAGACAGGTCTGGCAATAGCAACACCAGCGTCCATGACCTCCGACCCACGATTGAATGCAAAGTAGGACCTGCAGTGGGATTGTGGGAAATAAGAAAAAGACGCAAGAATGAAATGCTAGCAATGGAGCAAGAAGAATCAAAATGCAGAAGATGATCAACCATACTAGCCTTTTATGAAACTTCAAACGAGTAGCCAACCTTTTACGAAACTTCAGACAATGCATGAAACTCAAGCGCACACGGATTCTAAATCCCTCAGCCTTTTACAAAACTTCAAACGTTGAGGAAGCGACAACCTCAAAGTACCTGGAGTTCGGAATCTTGATTCTGGAGTCTGGACTGGTCACTAGAGTTCGCGAATTGAGAGTTTGGACTTGTCTCAAAGTGACGGAGAGCTGAGAGGAGAGAGGGGTGGCATGAAGCTTGGCGAGGGGAAGCATAGAGCAGAATGCAAGAGAAGAAGATAAGGTTAACTAAGGTCCCTCATTAACAACTGACACTAACTTAAACACTAACACATTTACACAAAACTTGACCAACCTATGGGGCCCCTCCTAAGGAGGAGGTGATGTCGGCATGCAATATAAGTACATCAATTTAGTGAGTACATGTAAGGGTTAGGGTTAGTTTGAGGAGTGGTCATGGGTTAAGTTGGGGGGTGAGATAGTTAGTTCCAGAGGCACGGGATATGAATATGGGATTTCTAGATACTTGAGTAAAAGCGCATGGACCGAGCTTTTATCACAAATGTGATACATGAGAGTTTTTATGACAAGATAACCTTAAATGTAAAATTGGTGATAGACATGACAAGAAATCAATCCAATTAACTGCTAACTCATACCATAAACCCACCTAGATGCTCCTTTATATGCTAGGATCGAAAGGCAACTTTGTGGGTGTAAGATGGTGAGGGCATCAAGCCCTATATCTAGCCTAGCAAGAGGCGACTAGAGAGCAGCAACATCAAAGGCAACCTACCAAGCTAGGATCACGGAAGGCAGGAGGGGCGAGGCCTCGCAAGAGTATGGAGGGCATTTGCCCTTATTTTGAAGACCCACAAAGTTGGTGGGTTTAGAATGGAAGCCAACCTAAAATGTAGTTTAGAGGACCTAAAAGTTAACTAGCTGCATGATAATTGTGGAATGGGGTCTCATCTACTGGGACCAATCAAATGGAATCAAGTATTGTAAGGGATGATGTTGCCATGAGCATAAGAGACATGTGGAGTTGGTTAGCCCCTAAACTCAAGTGCCTGCACATGGCCATTTGGCATACATTAAATAGAGGCATGTTTAAAGACAAAGTAAATACCCTTTGAGCATTGTACATCAATATTGTGACTCAAACCTACTACAAACCTAGGAACAGAAACGACGTGCATTGTTGGCCAGTATTGTAGGAGATTACTTAATATCCTTTGCCCATTGTGCATCAATGTTGTCAATGTAACCTACTACAAAAGCTATTGGACAAAAACGATGTGCATTGGTGCATTAGCAAAGGCTTCTTCGCCCATTAGCAAAAATGATTTGCATTGGTGCATTAGCAATGATTGATGATCCAAAGGGTTCAAAAGGGTGGCATTTCCATGAAGATTACGGATATAGAGATCAAGAGAGAAAGGTTAATAAAAAGCTAGAGCACACGTCTTGATAGGACAAAATGATGACCATGCAGGGCTAGATGGCTATGTGGGGGTTAAAGGTCACTGTGCCTTTACCCCGGTTATGTACAATACTCAAACACATATATAAATGAATGAAAAAGAAGATTAGGGTGGTTCTGCACCCACCAAAACTTGTGTGGCTCTCTGTCTCCCTCTCTCTCTCTCTCTCCTTCTTCCGCTATTGCTTCCGTTGAGAGCACTCTCAACTGGTATCAGAGCCCGGGTGATCTAGCTGAGCGTGCGTGAATGCTTGAAGCTCAGCAGCTCTGTGGGAGGAAGGAGAAGCTCTGTGGGAAGCTTTGTGGGCGACTTTACTTGCATCCGAGTATGCAGAGACCTTGGAGGAACCTTTGGAAAAGTCACTTTGGTTTTGCGAAGTGGTTTTGAGAGCCTGTTAAGAGCTTTCAAAGAAAAAGTCGTTTTTTGAGCTTTTCCCTGTTCCGTTCGATGACAGAGACTCCGTATTGACTTGTAGAGGCAACTATTGCTTGCTTTTGGTGTCCACTTCACTTCAGGAGCTTGGAAACACCTTCATTCTTGAATCTGGGATCATTTCATTGGATTTCTGACTCACTGTGTCAATTCCTGCGTTTTTTGCCCGGGTGTTGGAACTCAAGTTTGGAGCAACCATTTGTAAATCTGTTAGTTCTGGTGGACTCAGGAGGTCCTAAAACTGCTATGTTGCTCATCATTCGCACTCCAGTGGAGTTTACAAACAGCTCTGTTTCCAAAAACGTTTTTCAGTCCATGTGTTGGACCCAGTGATTGAGACCACGGTTTCCAAAACCGTCTGTCCCATTGCGTTCCGGACGCCCAAAAACCCCTACCTGTCAGTTCTTGTGTGATTCGGTGGAGGATTTTCAGAGTTATAGATCTCTGTGTATTCGATTTCGTCTCTCTGTTATGCATTTTTCATACTAAGGTTTTGAAACCTTAGATTTATGCCACATGGCAGTGGATAAGTATTGACTCCCATTTCTCACTCATCGGTTGGGATTTTGGAGTTCTGGCAGAAGAGAGATATTTGCAGATTTTCTTGTTGAGTCCAATTATGCGATGGCGCCCATGTTTTGAGGCATCTCAGGTTCTATTTTCAGTAGCGCTCATTACCGTGGGACTATGATTTCTTGAGCATACCTTATGCAGATCACTCTGATTGTAGTTTGAGCAGTGTGCGCTCATTCGTGGTATGCATTGGGTTGCAGTGGATGATTTATAGGCCATTTGGATGCATTGCGGTCCTTGTTGGATGCGCTGATAGGCCCAAATTGCCTTGTGGGATGCTATTTTTTATGGACGCTTTGCACATGGATGCTATTTTATGCTGAGGGACAGCTTTGACACATTGCAAGTGATGCACTGATAGTGCTATGCTCTCTTGGATGAGATATTATTGATGCATATGCCAGTGGACGGTGTTTATGCTTGAGTCATTTGGCACTTATTGGCATTTCCTTTTCGGCCAGATTTGCTCATATGGATGCATAGTATATGCACATGAGTCAGATGCATCTTTTGATGCTTTGAGCTTTGAATTTTGGTGATATTTCACTTTATTGTGGCATACACATTTGGGTGCACTTGGTATTTGGTGTGATTCTCTCTTGCAGGCACTAGCATTTGGGATTTTGCTTTATTTGCATCATGGCATCCTCTTCCATGCCTGAAAAGGAGTTTTTCAGCATTAAAAAGTTTGATGGGACAAACTTTTCTTTGTGGAAAGAACAGATAAGGGATGTGCTTATTCAAAAGAAGCAGATTAAACCCTTGGCAGGGATTGAAGCTAAGCCTGCAAATATGTCTGAGGATGATTGGAATGAGTTGGATGCATTAGCAAAGTCTACTATTAGACTTCATCTTGCAGAGTCAGTTTATTTCACAGTAGTAAATGAGCAGACTACGGAAGATTTGTGGAAGAAACTGTGTGCCACTTATGAGAAGGAAACTGCCTCTAATAAAGTTTACCTCATGAAGAGGTTGTTTGAGCTGCAAATGAAGGAAGGGGTCTCCATTGCTTCTCACTTGAATGAATTCAATATTATTTTCAGCCAGCTTCAGGCTCAGAAAATGAATTTTGATGCAGAGACTAAGGCAATATTTCTCTTATGTTCATTGCCATCCTCATGGGATACCTTCCGTACAGCTGTCAGTAACTCTGCACCTGGTGGAGTACTGAAATTTGATGATGTTGTGGGTAGCTTGTTGGCCGAGGAGATTAGACGGAAGTCTATGGATGGCAACAAGCAGAATGCAGCCTCAAATGTGCAAAGGGGCAGATCACAGTTCAGGGGGAAGTCCCAAGAAAGAGGAAAGTCTCGTAGCAAATCCAGGGCACGGAACATTGAGTGTTACCACTGTGGCAAGAAGGGCCATATGAAAAAGGATTGCTACAAGCTGAAAAGAGAGCAAAAGGATAAGAAAAAGAATGCAAATTGGGGTGCAAATCAAAAGGAAGAGAGTCCAAGGGAGGACAAAGGAAAAGTGAAGATCAAGGAGATCAATGCATTCACACATGATAGTGACAATGATGTTCTCTTCATGTCTACTTGATCTGCAGAGTTGCTTACCACTTCAGATGATGCATATTCCCAGGATTGGATTTTGGATTCTGGTGCTTCATTCCATGTTACTCCCCATAGGGAATGGTTCTCCACTTATGATAGTGGAAAGACAGGTTGTGTGCATCTTGGAAATGACTATGCATGTGACATAGTGGGAGCAGGTGACATAAAGTTTTCTTTTGCAAATGGGTCTGCATTTGTTTTGAAACATGTGAGACATGTGCCTAAGCTGACCAAGAGTCTTATTTCAGTGGGTCAGCTAGATGATGCTGGTTTTCACACCACTTTTGGCTTTCAAAGTTGGAAAATTCAGAAGGGCTCTATGCTTTTGGCCAGGGGTGCCAAGTGTGGGACTTTGTATCCCTTACATGTATCAGGGGTATTTGATCATGTTGTTGCAATAACCGAGCAGCCAAGCACTTCTTTGTGGCATTGCAGGTTGGGGCACATGAGCCAGAATGGAATGAAACTCTTATGCCGTTTGGGTTATGTACCGCATTTGAGTTTCTCTGATTTTGAATTTTGTGAGCATTGTCTCTATGGGAAGCAGACTAAATCAGCCCATAAAAGAAGGGGAAAGAAAGAGTTTGAAAAGCTTGATTTGGTGCATTCAGACGTATGTGGTCCCATGCCTACACGGTCATTAGGCGGGGCTGAATACTATGTGACATTCATTGATGATGCAACTAGGAAAGTGTGGGCTTATGCTATAGCTCGGAAGAGTGATGTGTTCTAGGTATTTCACAAATGGCTGGCCTTGGTTGAGAATCTGGTTGAGAATCAGTCAGGTAGAACGCTTAAATGCCTACGGACTGACAATGGTGGAGAGTATCTCTCTCATGACTTTCAGCATTTATGTGATACACGTGGGATTAAGAGGGAGCTCACATCCCCTCGTACTCCAGAGCAAAATCCAGTTGCAAAAAAGATGAATCGTACCATTCAAGAAAGGTTGCAATGCATGCTTTCCAATGCAAGTCTTCCTGGTGGTTTTTGGGCTGAGGCAATGAAGACTGCAGTGCATGTGATCAATAGATCACCTAGTAAGAGTTTGGATGGCGGTATTCCTGAAGAGGCATGGAGTGGCAAGAAGCCCTCTTACTCTCATTTGCATATATTTGGGTGTGAGGCATATGCACATGTGCCAAAAGAGCTTCGAAAGAAGCTAGATCCTAAGTCTAGGAAATGCATCTTTCTGGGTTATGGTGAAAGTGGAGAGATGGGCTATCGTCTCTGGGATCCAGAAGCAAAGAAGATCATACGCAGCCATGATGTGGTCTTCAATGAGAAGAAGATGCATAAGGCACCCATGAGGGATGTGGAAATGAGGAGAATCACTTTCCAGGATGTGAATCCACCTGCATATGTTGATAGACAGCAAGCTGTCCATGCACCAAATGTGCAAGAAATGGTGCCACCAAGTACTCCCACAGGTATACAATCAAGGGTAGATGATGGATCATCTATTGGTGGAAATGATGAGCAAAATGTGGCTGATATGCAAGTGGGACAGCAAGCTGAAATGCCCTTGAGAAGATCATCTAGAGTGTCTAGACCGCTTGATAGGTTTGTTCCAGGGGTAGACTATGTGATGCTTACTGATTGCGGGGAGCCTTCTTGCTATAGAGAGGCTATGATGCGTGAGGATCAACGCAAGTGGGAGTATGCTATGCAATCAGAGATGAGTTCACTTATGAATAATAAGACTTGGGACTTGGTTTCTTTGCCACATGGAAAGAAAGCATTGCCATGTAAATGGGTCTACAAAATGAAGGAGGTCACAGGTGATGATGTGCCTAGGTACAAGGCCCGTTTGGTTGCTAAAGGGTTCAAGCAAGAGAAGGGTGTGGAATTTGATGAGATATTCTCTCGAGTTGTGAAGATGACCACACTTAGATGCATGCTTGGACTAGTGGCAACAGAGGATATGGAGCTTATGCAGATGGATGTCAAGACAGCTTTCTTGCATGGGGATTTGCATGAGGAAATTTACATGGTGCAGCCGGAAGGCTTTGAAGAAAAGGGCAAAGAGCATTTAGTTTGCAAGCTGAAAAAGAGTCTCTATGGTCTTAAGCGAGCACCTAGAGAATGGTATCAGAAGTTTGATGCTTTCATTCGGTCCCAGGGTTTTAGAAGGAGTGAAATTGATCACTGCCTCTACACTAAAAGGGCTAAGGATAGTAGCCTGATAATCCTGGCACTATATGTGGATGATATGCTATTGGCTAGCAAGAATACTTATGAGCTAGATGCATTAAAGGCCAAGTTGCATGAGGCCTTTGATATGAAGGATTTGGGATTTGCAGGTCATATTCTTGGTATGCGCATCACGCATGATCGGAGTAGGAAACCCCTTTGGCTTTCACAAAAAGAGTATGTTACAAAAGTATTGCAGCGTTTCAATATGGAGGGGGGGAAGGCAGTGAGTACTCCATTGCCTCCATATGTGAAACTGAGTCATACAGATAGTCCCAAATCAGATGAGGAGAGGGCCATGATGGCCAAGGTTCCTTATGCATCAGCAGTTGGGAGTCTTATGTATGCTATGATAGCTACTAGACCAGACATTGCATTTGCAGTGGGAGTTGTTAGCCGGTATATGGCTAATCCAGGAAAGAGGCATTGGGAGGCAGTTAAGTGCATCATGAGGTACATGAAGGGTACCAAGGAGATGTGCATTTGCTTTGGTAAAGGAGACATGCGTGTACTTGGGTACACAGATTCAGACTATGCAGGGCATGTGGATAGTAGGAGATCCACTTCTGGTTATGTGTTCACCTTTGCAGGTGGTGCAGTGTCGTGGATGTCTCGTGCACAGAAGTGCGTTGCTTTGTCTACCACAGAGGCTGAGTATGTTGCAGCCACAGAGGGTTGCAAGGAGGCTATATGGCTTGATCGGCTAGTGGGAGATTTGGGGATTCATACAGGTGTATCGACATTGCATAGTGATTCCATGAGTGCTATTCAACTAGCACGGAATCTGGTCTTTCATGCAAAGACCAAACACATTGAGGTCAGGTACCATTTCATCAGGGAGGTACTTGAGGACAAGCGCATAAAGCTTGTCAAGGTTCATACAGATGATAACCCTGCAGATATGCTGACGAAGAGTCTACCTAGTCAGCGGTTTGAGTATTGTCGTGTATTGATGGGCATTGGATAGTATGCTCACTGGTTGTTCTCCCTTAAAGGCACATTGTCCTTTAAGTGGGAGGTTGTGGGGGTTAAAGGTCACTGTGCCTTTACCCCGGTTATGTACAATACTCAAACACGTATATAAATGAATGAAAAAGAAGATTAGGGTGGTTCTGCACCCACCAAAACTTGTGTGGCTCTCTGTCTCCCTCTCTCTCTCTCTCTCCTTCTTCCGCTATTGCTTCCGTTGAGAGCACTCTCAGGCTAATGTGGGTATGGGATTGGGTTGGGAACATGGGTGGGCTAATATAGACATGGCAGAAGAGGGGGTTTCTTGATTCTTCCTTTCTTCCACTATCAACCTTTGCTCATTCATCAATGTGCATCCCTAAAGCGAGCTAGGAGAGAGGGATTACAACATGTTATGTATCCCCATAGACATTGGATTATATTAGCACAATCTCTAGGGACATATCTTCCTTCCTTAGCACTCCACGAGGACATCTAGAGGTGCAAGTAGCTAGGAGAGGTCTTGCTCATATGGGACTTCAATGCCAAGACCAACAACATGTGTGTGTGTGTGTGAAAATAGAAAGAGAGTATGTCCCCCTATACATTGATACATACATTTAAGTATTTGCATGTGGCATTTTAGTTTAGTTCATTTCTTCTTATTTGTTGTCATAAATCCATAGAATCTTCCACTATACAAGATTGTGAGATGGATAGATGGCTTAAGTGTACTAAATGTATGAGAATGCTTGAGGGGTAAATTTATATTTAAAGCCTCTATTGACTGGCAAGTTCTTTGCATTGTGATAAATTTCTAAATATATATAAATGTATAGAAGTACATGATGAATTTAAAGTTATATTTTCACACACACACACACACACACACACGCAACTAAACATGTGACTTACTGCTATTCACTACTCTAGCTCTATTCATTAATTTAGTTGAATTTTTACCTACTTTTTGCAATCATAAACTGAGACTAAAGAAATACTTAAAATATCTAACAAGACACCTTCTACCAAGCCATTATAGAAAATTTCATTCTTTAATTTTGTGTCATTTTAATCATTTGATTCTTCTTGCTAAGAATCTACTTGTTGTTTCTGTTTACCTATGTATGTAGTGTCCTTCCATGTTCTTGTTGAAGATAGAAGCATGAAGAGATATATCCCTACTATATGACTTGATGAGGGGTAAACATACTGCTAATGATGGGCCTACCATAGGCTTAAGTTAGCCAAATGTGCATTGGATATAAGGGCACAAGTCTTCTTTTGGTGCTTAATTATATAGATCTAGCAAAAATTTTAAATTGTATATATAATATGTTGGCAAAAGTTTCCAAATATATTTATTTATTACATAAATCTTTGGCAAATTTTCATGGACTTTATTTATAATCTTATAATCTTAAAGGCTAAACCTAGCTCTTTTTTTAATTTTAGTTTCAAATTGTGGCGAATATACTAAGCTTTTATTTTTATAAAAGCATATAAACTTTCACAAGGCATATAAAACTTTCGATTATTAACAAAACTAATGCGAAAAAATCATCCCTAGATAGAAGCATCGACTTCATAGTCATCTACAGAACAGGTTGATGAAGAAGAGCAAGAGTTGCCAACAACACCCCAAGCAGAGCCACAACAGCTCATACGGTCTACTAGGGAAAGCATACCTCCAGCTAGATTGACATATGCTAAGAAAGGCAAAGCAAGTTAGGTGAAAACCACCAACTATGATCTTATTACTACATCATGGCTACAAAAGAGCCAATGTACTTCGAAGACACAATAGACAAGCCAAAATGGCAAACTGCTATGAATGAAGAAATGGATGCTTTGTAAAAGAATAATACTTCGGAATTATGCAACCTTCCACTAGGAAAGAAGGCCATAGCAAACAAATGGGTATACAAAGTAAAGTACAATCTAGATGGTAGTATTCAAAGATACAAAGCCAAACTAGTTGCAAAAGGATTTGCACAACAATATAGTCAGAACTATGATGAGACTTATGCTCCAATAGCAAAGATGGATTCCATAATGTTCTTGATATCACTAGTGACACTCAGCAAATGGAATGTGTATCAGCTCGATGTTAAGAATGCATTTCTCAATGGTTATCTAGACGAGGAAGTCTACATGCAACAACCAGCAGGTTATGTTGAACCAGGAAAGGAGAATAAGGTCTTCCATCTCAAGAAAAGTGTCTACGGCTTAAAGCAAGCACCCAAAAGTTGGTACAGTAAAATTGACAAGTATTTTGCTGATCTGGGATACATGAAATCCAATGCAGATCATACTCTCTACTACAAAGTTCAAGGGGAAGACATTACTATTGCACTTTTGTACGTAGATGATCTAATTGTGACAGGAAGCAAGGATAGCTTCATCAGAAAATTGAAACGAGACTTATCTGTAGAGTTTGACATGAAAGATCTGTGAAGATAGTGGGAGAGAAGGAAGGAGTCTCACTTGCGTCTTTCTCACATACACAATGGGGGAATACACACAAAGGGGGAGGCTGAAAACAGTTTTCCTCTTCTTAGTTGTCAAAGCCAAAAGAACTCTAGTACAAAGAAATAGGAGAACCCTATATGTGGGTCTCAAACCAAACTCAGCTAACTAAGGTGGCATACTAACTGGGCCACGAACTAGAGTACATAAGGATAGCTGTCATCTAACTATTATTCATGGGCAGTGTACCAACCGCATCTCCAGCTAACAAGTCGGTGACATAAATGCACAACGGTCACCCTGGCATATCAGAGCTCAATATCTCAACACTCCCCCTCAAGCTCAATCCCAATTCTTGCACACCAAGTAGGTCTCTGAACTTGCGCAGCTTCTCTGCGCCCAATGCCATGGTGAATATATCAGCTACTTGATCCTCTGTGCTGACATAAACTAGATCAATAAGACCTAGTAAAACCTTCTCCCGCACATAGTGATAATGTACCTCAATGTGCTTTGTTCTAACATGATAGACTGGGTTATCTACCAAGTGTATACTGCTCATGTTGTCACAATAAATGACAATTGGCCCATCTGTAGACTGATGCATATCATAAAGTAGCTTATGCAACCAAGCTACCTCACATACAGCCATTGCACCCGTGTACTTAGCCTCTGTGCTCGACAAGGTACTGTAGGCTATTTCTTGCTGCTCCAAATGACTACAGCACTCCCAAAAGAGAACACATATCCATTGGTAGATCATCTATCAAAAATACTACCAGCCCAATCAACATCAGTGTATCCATGCAACTATATCTGAACCCCAGCCTCATAAAATAGCCCATACTGCAATGTGGACTTCACATACCTGAGTGTGCATCTAGCCGCATCAAAATGTGGTTTCCTTGAAGCCTGCATAAACTGGCTTACCAATCCAACAGCATAGCTCAAATCTGGCCTAGTAATAGTCATATAAATGAAACTTCCTACTATGCGTCTATACATAGTAGGGTCTTCCAGAAGCTCACCTGCATCTGCACTCAACTTCACATTCTGCTCCAAAGGAACTGAAATAGGCTTATAGCCTGTCATCCCATATTTGGATAGCATGTCCAATCCATACTGCCTCTACAAGTGCCGTATCCCACGGTGATCTAATCACCTCAATACCCAAGAAATAATGCAGCTCTCCCAAATCCTTCATCTCAAACTTCTGCTTCAATAGCATTTTCACATGAAGGATATCTTCATCACTATCACTTGTGATGATCAAATCATCAACATAAATGACAAGCAGCATAATACCTTTCTCTGTTTTTCTCACATAAAGTGAGAAATATGCCTTGGAAATTTGAAAGCCAATAGTGACAAGATATTGTCCTATCTTGTTAGACCATGCTCTAGGTGCTTGCTTCAAGCCATACAAGGCTTTCTTCAACCTGCAAACAAACTCAGGATGAACAGCATGAACATAACCTAGAGGCTGCTCCATAAAGACCTCTTCTTGCAAATCACCATGCAAGAAGGCATTCTTTACATCCATCTGATGTAAAGACCATCCCTTTGATGCAACCATAGCAATGACTGCTCTTACGCTTGCTATCCTTGCAACTGGACTGAATGTTTTGTCATACTACAATGCCATATGTCTGTGCATACCCCTTGACAACTAATCTTGCCTTGTATCTGTTCACAGAACCATGTACATTGTGCTTCACCTTATAAACCCACTTACAGCCAATTGCATTCTTGTCTTTAGGCAAAGGCACCGATTCCCATGTAGCATTTGATTCCAAGGCATCCATTTCTTCATCCATGACTTTCTCCCATTTTTCTTTTCCCATGGCTTGCTCAAAGGAAGTGGGTTCTGGTTCCTATATCACTTTGACCATATAGGCATAGTGAATGGCTATAAATCCATCATATTTTAGCCTATCCACAGGATACCTAGCTGTGGTAGACCTGTGCAAAATAGGCTCACTTCTAGGTGCTCTCAAAACATCCCTTGTCTTCCTTACTCCAGGTGTAACAACAAAAGGAATACCCAACTCATCATCAATGCTCTATTCTGAGCCATTGGATTCACCATCCACATAAGAGTAACCCGCATTCACATCAAACATGGGCTGATCTACCTTCTCTTTTCCTTTTTGTGATACCTGCATACCACTATCTGCATTGCTTTGAGGAGATTCTCCTGATCTCAATCTGCCTATCCATGGCGAAGTATGTGAGCCACTGGTAGAGCACACTACAGGTCCACTAATATTTTGTGATTGCTGCTATGAATTTTGTGCAGCATTACCATTTTGTGCATCTACATCATCAATCACATTTACTGGTTTACACCAACTGCTCATCTCATCAAAAATAACATCTCTACTCACTGTAAACTTACGAGTAGAAGGGTTATAGCATCTATACCCTTTCTGTTACAAAGAATAACCAATAAAGATGCACTTCTCAGCTTTTGGATCCACCAACTTGGACCTCAACTCATCTGGCACATGAACATAGGCAATGCAACCAAAAATTTTCAAATGAGAAATATCTGGTTTCCTACCAGTATACATCTCCTCTGGCGTCATGCCATGTATTGCTGCAGTGGGAGTCCTGTTCATTATGTAAACTGCTGTGGCAACTGCTTCTGGCCAATAATTATTTGGTGGGTCTTTTTCATTTAGCATGGCCCGAGATACCTCTCCAATATGCCTGTTTTTCCTTTCTCCAAGTCCATTTTGCTGTGGGGTGAGTATTGCTGCTTTATGCCATGCTCCTACAGGAACCTTGCAAACTCATTTGAGAGGTACTCTCCCCCTCCATCTGACCTTAGGCATTTTATTTGCAAGCCTATTTCTTTTTTAACCATAGCTTTAAAAGCTTTGAAATGCCCAAACAGTTCACTTTTCTTTTCCATAAAATACATACAAACTTTTTTGCTGTAGTCATCAATAAAAGTGACAAAATAATGACAACCTCCAATAGATGCAGCTTTAGTAGTTCACACATCAGAGTGGATTAATTCCAATGGCTTCTTACTCTCTTGAACATGTCTAGGAAATGGTTTTCTTGCGTGTTTTCCAAATTGACAGGCTTCACATACCATATGCATTTCTGCAACCTTAAATTTAGGCAATCCTGCAATAATATTTTGGGCTTGCATTGATTTAAGTCACTGTACATTAACATGATCAATGCATTTATGCCAGATATCAATATCTGCAACTACACCGGTCCCATGTGCAAACATTGCTGCACTCAATTTAGGCATGTCCACATCCAACGTAAACATCCTGCCCTTCTTCTTTCCTTTTGCTATCAAGCGATCATTATTTTTCATATCCTCAACAAAGCATCCATGAGGTTTAAATCTGACCTGCAAGCCCTGCTCAACCATTTGACCAACAGAAACCAGTTTCTTGGTGATATTCAGGACATGAAATACATCAGAGAGGCATTTCTTTTTCCCATCCCGCATAGACAAAGGAATTTTACCAATCTGCACAATAGGATGTTGAGAGTTCACGCTCAACATCATGTGATCATGTGTGCATAGCACCATCACGTGATCATATGTGCATAGCACTAACCTTATAGAGTGCTATAAAGGAAAGGGTTAGATCTTCTAACCCTAACCCTAAAAGGGTTTGTATATATTCTATTTTTTCAACTAATTCTAGTGTATAGTTAGTCATTTGTGGTGTGCTCTCTAGCTGTGCCCTCTCTCCTCATCTCCACTCTTCTCCTCTCCCCTCTTCATATTTTGTCATGGTATCAGAGCATGGTTCTGCCTTCCGCTAAGGCGCCATCCTTCTTGTGAGACTGAGAGAGATTGAGAGATTGAGAGGTTTCTATCTTTCATTCCGTTGATGAAAGATTTTCGTCCATTGAGAGAAATTTCCATCCATTTGAGAGGAATTCTTAGTTCATCGAGAGAAAGAGAGATCTGAGATACATCTCTTCCGTTGAGAGATTTCTACTGTAGATCTCTTGTTTGAGAGAGAGAGAGATACATAGAGTTCTTCACAAGGCCACCGACTCGATTCCTAGCTCTCCACAGCCAGCAACATCAACAACGGGCTCTATTCTTCACCTCCTTCGTGCAGCGCTCCAAGCTCTCCATAGGTGACAGCAAATGGTGTAGCAAAGACCTCTCCCAATACAACGACTGCAGCTTGTGAGCCTCCAACGACGGTCAACCATAGCGAGCCTCGTAGTCTCCAACGACAAAAGTAGTCTTCCATATGCTTCAACGATCACGGGCGACAAGGCAGTGCGCAAAGACTCCAACAATAGCAACAATCTCCAGGCCTTCAGACGGGCACCCATGGCCTTCTATCTCCTAGCTAAATATTAGCTCTTCAACAGTGAGATCGTTATCTGCTTCAGCCACAACTTCGACTCAGCTAGTACTCCAACTAGCTACGACTCCTTTCTGCAAGTTCCCTCGACCAGCAGAACAAAGCTACCCATGTGAACGGAACTGCAATAGTAGCTCCTAGCACCTCTAAGGTAGTCCACCGAAGGCTCACGATCGGCCGCCATAGCCTCCAACAGCTCCGTCAGAAGCCAGCCTCACACCTCCAACGCCCTTTAGCAAGTAGCCTTGCCAGTATGCTCTTCGCCTAGTCGGAGATTTTCGTCAATGACTGTGGGGAGCGCTGCCCATAGCTTGGGTCGACGACCGCTGGGAGGTAGAGCTGTTGAAGCAGTTTTGCAAACAAACGCCGCTCCAATAGGTAGATAGTCGGTCGGTTGAGTCACGGGCGTTGGAGAGCAACCCTTGCTGCCTGAATAGCCAGTCGTTCAATGATCCCCTCTCCATGTACTCGTATACCAGCAACCGATGCGAGACCTCCCAGCAGAATCCGACTAGGTGGACGGAATCTTCATAGATTCCATCAGAATCTTCATAGATTCCATCAGAATCTTCACAAGATTTCGGCTTCTCAAAAAGCGACACGTGGCAGGATAAGATAGCACGTAGGCTAGGTCTCCAATGTGCCACGTGGCAACCTTATCTTCAAGTGCCACATCATCTACCACAGTGGCAGCCACATCATCATCGACTGCCATGTCACCTGCCACATCATCAGTGACACATCACCTACCACATCATCAGTGACACATCATCAGCCACGTCATTAGTGACACGTCATCAGCCACGTCATCAGTGACACATCATCAGCCACGTCACCTGTGCCATGTCATCAGGGACACGTCATCAATGCCACGTCAGCATTGCCACATCACCCTGAAGACATCATCTGTGCCACCTCAACATTGCCACCTCAGCAGTCCAGTCAGCACTGACCCCTGCAGGCACAGTCCCTTGCCAAGCACACTGTGCACACACTGCATGTGCACACTCCTGCCACCTCAGCACAGAGCTTCACTGGCACACCTCTTGTTAAGCACAGTGCCACATCATCACTGCATGTGACTCACAGTGACACATCATCATTGAGCACCATTTGCACTCCTTTTGCCCCTCCACCTAGATCAAGTCATATCTCTTGATCCAGGAAGAATTTGAGGGTGCTCCAAAAAGGAAAGTCGCTCGATTTTTTGTGCTCTACGCGCTCGTTACATCACACACATATTCAGTGCAAGTTACACTCACATTTGAGCCTCGCCGACAAAACCACTTCCTTCACGCACATTTGCCTCTACATCGACGCATCTAACCCAGCACTTAAAAAGAACAAAAGAAAAGGAATTATTTGCTGCTCTTTCATCGATCGATGGTTGGTTTAGATCTAGATCAGAGTAGACTAGATTGCCATAGAGGGGACGCTTTGAATTCCCCAAGTTGCCAATCTAAGCCATGCCCGAAATTCCCGACTAGTACCTACTCGGAGTCAGTCCATACGCTCACATCCGATTTCACATCATTACATTACCTGAAACCTTGCGTTCATCAGTTCAGTGAGCAGACTTCAGAGTTCAGAGGCATTGCAGATTGATTCAGTGGGCAGATAGCACTTGATTTCACACACACATGCCACCATTGTAAAGCCCATTTGGCTATCTGACGGCATCGTGCACATCATTTTTCAGCCTTGTAAAGCCTCTTGGCTATTCCCGGCATCATTGCCACAAGCCTTGTAATACAGATCAGATCTTATATACTGCAGTTCTATCTTCACCGATGGTACAGAGATTTCACTTGGCATCTTCAGTGTATTTGCAGTTGATTCATACAGAGTCTTTCAGGACACTTTTGAGTACATTGTTTGCACCATGTCGACTAGCAACCTCAATCTGGAGGCATCTGCTAAGTTAGACAACTCCAATTACGGTACATGGAAATACCGAATGGAGACCATTCTTGTGCTTCAGGACAAATGGGAGTATGTCGATGGATCCATACCTAGACCATTGGCCGATCCAGCCACCAGTAGCTCTACTCCATCTGTTGTCACAGCACCAGCAACAGGATCTACATCGGGATCTACATCTACACAAACAGTTTCCACACCAGTAGCAGATCCTGCCATTGCCCGAGCTCAAGCAGAATGGGATAAGAAAGACAAGTATGCCTATCACCTGATCAAGCAGAATGTGCAAGATGTCATGCTAGGACAGCTCAACACAGTCAAGACATCAAAAGAAGCATGGGATATGTTCGCAGCTCTCTACGAGTCCAAGAACACATCCAGGATTCTCACCCTGAGAAACCAGATCAACCAAAGTTTCCGCAATAGCAATGAAACCGGTCATGCTTATGTACTCCGCATCAAAGACTACAACAATCAACTTGCAGTAGCAGGAGAGACTATGAATCCCGCAGAAATGGTTCAAGTAATCCTAAATGGACTAGGAGAAGGATATGAGAATCTAGTCCAGAGTATTGCCATCCACCAACCAACGGCAAATTCCAACACTGGAAGAACTTCAGTCAGTTCTACTTGGTGAAGAACTCAGGACTCAGGCCATTCAAGCACGTAAAGGTCATTCTAATGATCAGGCATTCACAGCTTCAGACAGAAGCAGAGGCAAAGGCAGAAACAGAGGTAGATCATATCAGAAAAGTGATCATCATCAACAAAATCAAAGTCAGAATCAGCAACAGCATCAGCAGCATCCTCAGCAACATCAAAATCAGCAAAGAGGAAATCATTCCAACCGAGGAAGATTTCAAGGACGAGGGAATGCATCCACCAATGTGTCAAACATTCAATGCAACTACTGTCACAAGTTTGGACACTATGAAAGAGATTGCCGCAAGAAGCAGTATGACCAAGGCGGTCAATCCAGCAGTAATCGAGGGAATTCCCGAGGAAGAGGAAATCATCGTGGTGGACATTCTAGTCACAGTCATTTTGCAAATGAACATGGAAATATGTTTCTTGCAAGTGAGCAATTGCATCAGATTGATACAATGCACCTAGACACTGATTTCAATCCCAAAGAGGATTTCAGCTATCAAGTCGACCAAGTGGAATAGGATCCTTGGTACATCGACAGTGGTGCATCATCTCATATGACAAATCACCAGGAATGGTTCACAGAAATGAAGCCATTAGAAGGTCAAAAGAATGTCATCTACACAGCAGACAACAATACACCGAATCCGGTTCAAGGGACAGGTGTTATCCCTATGAACAATTTCACTGGTATAAAAGGATTAGTCAAAGATGTGCTCTATGTTCCGAAGCTCAGCAAGAACCTTTTGTCAGTAGGTCAAATGATGGAACACAACTACAAAGTCATCTTCGACGGTGATGAATGCACTATCAGAGACAAATCCAAAAGAGGTCAGCTAGTAGCAAAAGGTGTCAAGGAAGGACGCTTATACAGGATGCTAGCTACAGTACCAGATAAGCATGCCATGTCAGCTCAAATGCAACAGATGCCACTATCTGCAAAATGGCACAAGAGATATGGTCATGTCAACTTCAAGTACTTGTTAGATCTAAGGAATCAGAATATGGCAATTGGGATTCCGAAGCTACAGTTTCTTGGAAAAGTTTGTGAAGCATGCTGTTTCAGCAAACAAAAGCGAACCAACTTTGTCAGAAGTACCTCTCGTGCACGAGGTATTCTTGATTTGATTCATACAGATGTATGGGGTTATGCCTAGACCCGCAGCATCAATGGTTCACTTTATTACTTGACCTTCATCGATGACTACAGCAAATATTGTTGGGTCTACTTTCTGAAAGAGAAATCTGAAGTGTTTGCTAGATTTCAAGAATTCAAAGCCATGGTAGAAAACCAAACAGGCAGAAAGATCAAGGTCATGAGATCATACAGAGGAGGTGAATACATGTCTTCAGCATTCATGAACTTTTGCAAAAATCACGGCATTCGAAGACAATTCACATGTGTAGATACTCCTCAGCAAAATGCAAGAGCTGAAAGGAAGAATGGGACTTTAGCAGACTTTAGCAGACAGTGCTAGAGCAATGCTTAGTGAAAAGCATCTTCCGAATCAGTATTGGGCAGAAGCAATAGCTATAGCTAACTATTTGCTTAATCGGCTTCCTACCGAACCGATACAAGGTATGACTCCTTATGAAGCATTCACTCGACACAAGCCACGCATTGGGCATCTCCGCATATTTGGTTGCATAGCATATGCCCACATACATGATGATCATTGCAGGAAATTGGATGCGAAGTCACGCAAATGCATCATGGTTGGCTACAGTGAAGAAAGCAAAGCATACAAATTGTATGATCCCATCAACCGCAAAGTCATTATCTCCAGAGATGTAATCTTCGATGAGGAATCAGAATGGAAAACCTCACCTACACAGGAGATAGAAGCATCGACTTCACAGTCATCTACAGTACAGGTTGATGAAAAAGAGCAAGAATTGCCACCAACACCCCAAGCAGCGCCACAGCAGCTCAGACGGTCTACTAGGGAAAGCAGACCACCAGCCAGATTGACATATGCTCAGAGAGGCAAAGCAATTCAGGTGGAAACCACCAACTATGCTCTTATGACTATCATCATGGCTACAGAAGAGCCAGTGTACTTCGAAGATGCAGTAGATAAGCCAGAATGGCAAACTGCTATGAATGAAGAAATGGATGATTTGTATAAAAATAACACTTGGGAGTTATGCGACCTTCCACCAGGAAAAAAGGCCATAGCCAACAAATGGGTATACAAAGTGAAGTACAATCCAGATGGCAGTATTCAGAGATACAAAGACAGATTAGTTGCAAAAGGATTTGCACAACAATATGGCCAAGATTATGATGAGACTTATGCTCCAGTAGCAAAGATGGATTCCATACGGTTCTTGATATCACTAGCGACACTCAGTAAATGGAATGTGTATCAGCTCGATGTCAAGAATGCATTTCTCAATGGTTATCTAGACGAGGAAGTCTACATGCAACAACCAGCCGGTTATGTTGAACCAGGAAAGGAGAACAAGGTTTGCCATCTCAAGAAAAGTCTCTATGGCTTAAAGCAAGCACCCAGAAGTTGGTACAGCAGAATTGACAAGTATTTTGCTGATCTGGGATACATGAAGTCTAATGCAGATCATACTCTCTACTACAAAGTTCAAGGGGAAGATATTACTATTGCACTTTTGTACGTAGATGATCTGATTGTGACAGGAAGCAAGGATAGCTTCATCAGAAAATTAAAACAAGATTTATCTGTAGAGTTCGACATGAAAGATCTTGGACTTATGCACTATTGTCTTGGAATTGAGTTCTGGAGAGATTCAGATAGCACATTCATGAGTCAGCTCAAGTATGTTGACAGTCTCCTGAAGAAGTTTCATATGGCAGATTGCAAGATTGCAGCCACTCCCATGGAACAGAGTTTGAAACTTACTAAAGATTCAGAAAAGCCTACAGTCAATGACAGATACTACAGGCAACTCATTGGATCTCTTATATATCTGACAATCACACGGCCAGATATTTGTTATGCAGTAAGCTCACTAGCACAGTTTATGGCAAATCCAAAACAGTCTCACTGGAATGCAGCCAAAAGAGTCTTGAGATACATCAGAGGTACAAGACAATTTGGGATAGAATACAGAGGAAGTCATCCACGGTTGCATGGATACTGTGACAGTGACTATGCCGGAGATCATGAGACCAGGAGATCGACACAAGGATATGCATTTTTCCTTGGTCAAGGTGCTATATCATGGTTGTCAAACAAACAGCCAACTGTTTCTTTGTCTTTGACTGAAGCAGAATATAGAGCACTCACTACAGGTGCATGTGAGGCTATATGGCTCAGAAGACTATTGTTAGAAACAGATTACTTTGATGAGTCAAAGCCAACAACAATATACTGTGATAATCAATCGGCTCAAGCATTGGCCAAAAATCCAGTATATCACTCCAGGACAAAGCACATTGATGTCAGAGAGCACTTCATCAGAGAAAGAGTGTTACTTGGTGACATCACACTGCAGCATTGTGATAGCAAAGAAAATGTTACAGACATCTTTACCAAACCACTCAGTAAAGAGAGCTATTCGAGAAACACCGACTAGCTCTTGGTTTGATGCAGAGGAAGGACATTCCCATTAAAGGGGTGTGATGGAATGTAATGCTCAGTCCTTCTTCGATTCCCCAGAATCATCATCTTGAGGGAAGGCCTACTTCATGATGTTGATCTTGAGGGAAGGTGTTGAGAGTTCATGCTCAACATCATGTGATCATGTGTGCATAGCACCATCACGTGATCATATGTGCATAGCACTAACCTTATAGAGTGCTATAAAGGAAAGGGTTAGATCTTCTAACCCTAACCCTAAAAGGGTTTGTATATATTCTATTTTTTCAACTAATTCTAGTGTACAGTTAGTCATTTGTGGTGTGCTCTCTAGCTGTGCCCTCTCTCCTCATCTCCACTCTTCTCCTCTCCCCTCTTCATATTTTGTCATAGGATGTGTAGTATCATCACCAGTCTCCACAAATCCTGGTCTTTCCATCTTCCTTGCATCTTGCATCCATTCTGCATGACCTGTCATGTGGTTTGATTCACCTGAGTCAACATACCACACATTATTGCTTTCTTCTGCACTTGTCACAGAATTGGTCATGTGTTGCACCATAAACGAATGCTCATTTTTGTCATCACCCTGTCTACTAGAGGATCCATAATTGCCTTGCTACAATTTTCCAGTCATAATGTCATTCTGCTTTTTGTAGCAACAGGCAATAAGCATGATTTTGTAACTCCCAGTATCTCTGTGCATAGGCATACGATGCAATTTCTGTGGTAACTTTTCACCGACCTACAGAGCAGTGGTCGCACAACAAAAACAGGACCTTTTTCTCAGTGCTTGCGGAGAGCTTCTGCCTCCAAAACGGGCCTCAAAATGGCCTCAAATCAGAAAAATAAAGTCACTGAGGGCTTTTCTCTCATCCCCAGCATATATTGCCCTCTCGCCACACTGCGAAGGGCATCTCAATCTAAGACAATGCACTCTTGCACTTTCCGGCTGTGCTACCTGCAGAGATTTGCTCCCAAACTTGAAAAAGGAAAGCAACACTAGTCCTCTTACTAGGACACTGCGAACTTGGTTTGCTTTCTTGAGCTCCTTACCATGAACCAAGCTCTGATATGATGTGAAGATAGTGGGAGAGAAGGAAGGAGTCTCACTTGCAGCTTTCTCACATACACAATGGGGGAATACACACAAAGGTGGAGGCTAAAAACAGTTTTCCTCTTCTTAGTTGTGAAAGACAAAATAACTCTAGTACAAAGAAATAGGAGAACCCTATATGTGGGTCTCAAACCAAACTCAGCTAACTAAGGTGGCATACTAATTGGGCCACAAAATTGGGCCACAAACTAGAGTACATAAGGATAGCTATCATCCAGTTATTATTCATGGCCGGTGTACCAACTGCATCTGCAGCTACTAACAAGTCGGTGACATAAATGCACAACGGTCACCCAGGCTGGCATATCACGATTGGAGCTCGATATCTCAACAAGATCTTGGACTTATGCACTATTGTCTTGGAATTGAGTTCTAGAGAGATTCAGATACCACATTCATGAGTCAGCTCAAGTATGTTGACAGTCTCCTAAAGAAGTTTCATATGGCAGATTGTAAGATCTACTCCCATGGAATAGAGTTTGAAACTTACTAAAGATTCAAAAAAGCCTACAATCAATGACTGATACTACAGGTAGCTCATCGGAACTCTTATATATCTGACAATCACATGACCAGATATTTATTATGCAATAAGCTCACTAGCACAGTTTATGGCAAATCCAAAACAATCTCACTGGAATGCAGCCAAAAGAGTCTTGAGATACATCAAGGGTACAAGACAGTTTGGGATAGAATACAGAGGAAGTCATCCATGGTTGCATGGGATATTGTGACAGTGACTATGCCAAAGATCATGAGACTAGGAGATCAACACAAGGATATGCATTTTTCCTTGGTCAAGGTGCTATATCATGGTTGTCAAACAAACCGCCAATTGTTTCTTTGTCTTTGACTAAAGCAAAATATAGGGCACTCACTACAAGTGCATGTGAGGCTACATGATCATCAATACTAGGTCGGTGAAGCTTATTGATTTATGTGTAATAATTCTTGGAATCTACAAGATTTTCCCTTTGAAAATTTCCCCTTTTTCTATTTTTCTCTAGCTCCAAACCCCAAAGCAGCACCAAGGACGTTTGTTACAAACACATCTTTCCCATCTTGTGCACATTTTCTCTTGTCATCCTTCCTTGTCTCAGGTCTTCCAGATTTTGCTTTGGATATTTGCCTTTGAGAAGCATGCAAGGACTTGGTTGAAATATACGCATCTTGATTTCTTGATCGTTGGGGTTGTGAAGGTAGCAATTGCTTAGGTTGAGAGGGAGCAAAAGTGGCATGCTTCAATAGCTCAATGATAATGTTTCTACTATCTTTGATACATTGACTTATTGATCTTGCAATCTCCATAGGTGTAGAAACACCTTCACGAACAATAAATTCCATAACAATAACATCACATAATATCCTTATGTGAAGTGTAGAGCATCAGTGTCTTCCTCATTGTACTAAGCACTAGTAACAACACCCAAGGGTTTTGGTGTACCAAACTTTGCAATGCCTTTATTTCTTGAAATTTTCAAGGCTACTCTAGTACCTGATACCTGTTTTGTTAGTGCACACTGTTGATTAAAAAAAAAATGCTTTGCTTCATCTCAAATGTCCTCTACCTCAATCTTGATAGCAAGCTCCTTGTTTATACTCTTTCCCATGTCCTTATGAGGAGAATATGCTTCTAAGGAAGACTCCAATTTCCTTTCCTATCTTTTTCTTTTAGGTACAGGAGGCAATTCCTCTTGCAAATCATGTTGCATGCTAATTTGATGTGCACCACTCTTCGTGGGATGAGGTGTTAGATTTGCCTCAACAAAGCCATGTTGCTTCCTCCTTTGTCCTTGAGCTTTTCCTCTCCCAAAAAGAGGTGACTCAATGTCCTTAGCCTTCTTTCAAGCCCTTCCCTTCATGCCCTTACTACCAATTGGTGAGTCAAACTCATCATGAGGCTTCCTTCCTTGATCAAATGTCTGAGTAGAGGCTCACTTTGTTGGAATTGGGATCTTTGGTTTTTGTGATTCATCTATTCATGGAAGCATTTTTCAATTTGAACTTGAAAGAAGGTTTTTGGCTACATAAATAATTAGTAGCATGCCAGATCACAGGAGGGCATACCAATACATTAAAAAAGAAGCCATCAAGTTTTTTGTAACAATTCACGATGGCAGAAAGCAAGAACCAACTCCATGATGTTATCAAATAAAGGCATAACTTACGACAAGACTTGATAATATCATCAAGTTTTGTCATAGTTTATGACAAATCTCTATAACATCATTGAGTTTTTTCATAATATATGACAAGACTTGATAACATCATCAAGTTTTGTCATTTGTTATGACCAATCTTCATAACATTGTGACGCCAAAAATTGATATTTTTAATTTGGCATTGGTATTGTTTTTCTCTATGTTTGATAAGAGTTTGAGTATCAAGCGATAGCCTAGTGGCTCTCACTTATTTCTATTTTCTATGATATTGTATGGGATGGAGAGGATGAGTGGAATGGCTCATTGTAAATACCATAGGTATGAATTATAAATACCTTGGTATGGGGTGAGAGTTATTTGTGTATGGGATATTATGGAGTTTTTTAGAAAATAAGAAGAGTGAGTCATATAAAGAGGTGGGATCATGTCCATGTGTTCCAATAATATAAGAGAGGCCACATGCCAAGCGGGTGGAAGGCATGTGGAGGAGTGTGAAGTCAAGAGGAATCCTTCTAGAATTCCTATGTGGAATAAGGAGGATGTGGACATGTGGAAAAGAGAGGGTCCCTATGGGCTCCATGTGGGGAGACTCTTGACTTTCTCAATATTTTAAGAGTCTTGAGCATCTTTTGATGGGACACATGGCAAGAGTAGCCAAAAAGGACATGGATGGTGACATATGTGCTTATGTGATTGATGGGGAAAGGAATCTACAGGCAGCAATTGTAAATGGGTGAAGGAGGGTAACAAAATCTCTATAAAAGGAGCCCTCCTCTCCCTTGTTCATCAATCTCTTCCACCATTAGGCCTCATGTTGCTGTAGCTCTAGTCTCCCCAAGCCTCTTCCATGAGCCTTCTTTCCCTCTTGTAGATATTCTCTTATGTAGACTCTTGAGTCCATCTCTCTCTAGTTTATTCTCTCTCTATGAGTAGTCTTGGAGCTTCCGCTCCCTCTTGTATGTATAAAACCTCTTCTTCTCCCTTGTATTTGTAGTGTTGAAGTGGATTCTCACTCTATTTGTAATGAAGGTCACTTCAGGTTCTCTCTCTCTTGAGTGTCTCGTCCCTTTTCTCTTTTAAAGCCTTGAAAGTTCTTTCTATTCGGCCGCTCACTGTGCATACATGGTTCATTTGTTTCTCGAGCCATCATGCAAACTTCTTCCCCTCTTCTAGGCGAAATCTATGAGGGGTGGATCGTTGATGAAGGTGGAGTCTTGAGGGAGCATCCTGCTCAGGCGAAATTAGCCTGGGTGGAGGATAGTTTTCATGACAGTTTGACCCCCCGGAATGTTTCCTCGGAATCTACCCATCCGACCCAATCATCCCCTTCAAACTCCTCGATATATATCAGTTCATGTCATGTTGAGCCGCAAGATCTTCTTTCAACAACGTATCACTCTTCTCTTTGATGCAGACCGGCTCGCTGAGATTATGGCCTCTGCTGATCCTTTCCTTCTCCCTATGCTTGATTACAACATCACTTGGGATGTTACCATCTTCATTCTCATCTGAGGGAGGAAAGTTTGGTGTGGTATCTTGGCATAAAAGCTTCCTTCTAATGTCCCATTCTCAATGATAAATATCTTTGGCTGTTAGTTCGAAAGCAGTAGGAAGTGAAGAGGTGCATGAAATTTATTACCCCCAACTTCATGTCACATCTTTTGGTGGAGACGCCGGGTACGTTTGGTATTGGATTCATCCCACCTTACTAAACGGTCTCGGGTGTACTTGATTGCATGTTATGCCTAGAAGAGGCATGTGTTTTGATGAGATAAAGAAGATGCCTGGAAGAACTCCGTTAGAAGAGATTGCAACCCGTTTAAGAGAACTTGAAGATTGTGAAGGTGATGCTCAAGCTATTCGCACAGTCACCATGATCATACCCTTTATGTTTGCATTGTTGAATATGTTGGTGAATCGACAACGCCGGCAGCAAGCACAATGATAGATTGGGGATTGTTCCATGCACTGGCAGCTTGGTGTGAAGAAGAGTTGAGTCTTTGGGTAGTTTTCGACTATAACAGTGGAGTGGTGATTCTTAATGCTTTCAACTTCTTTGGCTATGCAAATGATGAAGAGTACAATATCTTGAAGCTTTTATGTGCACTTCCTATTGTGAGAAGGGTGATTCTAGAATGCATGTATACACAATGTTTTCATGGTGCTGGTTGGTCACTTATTTTTGAAGATTTTGTTGAGGATCACATTGTGGAGGGTTTTCAACAAGTGGTTATGCATAATAAGTTGGTCTTGGTATACTAAGGCTCTGTGGGATCTTGTTCGGATCTTGTTTGGGATATTATTTGGATCTTGGTGTTTCCTTTTTATGTTTCATCATGGTGAAGATTCCAGTGTTTCGAGGGACCCAAGGGGAGGACCCAGAGTCTTATCTTCGAGATTTTGTTCGAGGATGCCGGCTTTCTGGATGGTCCATGAAGGATCGGGTGGAGATTTTGCCTGATTTTCTTGAAGGTGTAGCCTTGAGTTGGCATGAGACCTTGCCGGACTCTACCAAGGAGGACTGGGACCAAGTGGTGGTAGCAATGAAGCAGAGATTTGGGGCAGTGGAGTCGCCAAATGCTTTGATGTTGCAGTTGGACCGGTTCTATCAAGGAGAGGGTGAGTTGGTCTCTGCGTTGGAAATCCGATATGAAACTTTATGGACAAAGTATAAAAGGGCAGCTTTGCGAGCTGTGGCATCTACATCATCGGCCCCTCAAAGTCTCTCAAGGATGGAACACTTAAAGATGAGCAAATTTGTTATGGCTTTGGAGCCTCGTCTTCGCTCAAAAGTAATGAGTAAAGATCCAACAACATACGTGGAGGCGCTTCGCATTGCAACCAAGAAAGAAGCTTCTCTAAAGATCGAATCCTCTTTTGTGTCTTCAACAGCTTCAACTTCTAAGGTGGAGGTAATGAGCACTCCTCAGGTACCAAAGTCCTCTGAGTTAGATCATAATATCTCCCAATTGATGGCAGAGTTTGCTGATTTGAAATTGCATTTGGTTAATGCACGACAACCTAGAGCACCAAAGAGTGAAGATAGGCCTCGAGATAGGAGTGGGGTCACCTCGGGCGGGTCACTCATCATATGTAACTATATCACGTGAGTTCAACAGAAGGATATTTTTTATTTCTAAAATTTACAGAAATAAATATACATAAGGGACTATTTAAAATAGTTCTGAAAAAAATTTACATATTTGTATAGAAAAGGGGTACATTTTATTAATGAAAAATTTACAGATAAGGTATTTTAGAAATAGGCCTTGAACGCACACGTGATATAGAGGGTTTATACATAGTGACCCCCCCGAGGGGGTCACTTGCTATGAATGTAATGAAAAAGATCACTATCGACCCGAGTGTCCTAGATTGAGAAAGAAAGAAGAAAAACAAGTATCCTTGTTAGAAGCTTCTTCAGGGGATGAGGAAAGAGAGGTAATGATGGTGGCTAAACGGGGGCGTGGTAAAGCAAAAGAAGAAGAAGAAAGCAAGGAAGAAGTAGATGAGGAACATCAGGAAGAGGAACACCGTAGTAAGAAAAAGAAGGCATCTAAAAGGAGAATTAGCCAGTCAGACTTTCCTTTAGGACAAGGAATTGGAAGCTATGACTTGTTGTCCGACCTTAAAGAAAAGGAAGCTCATATCACCTTTGGTCAATTACTTGCTTTGTCTCCAAAACTACGGAAGGAATGGGGAAAACTAGCAAGCACAAGAGTGTTAAAGAAGAAAAAGAAGAAAAGTGCCATTCCTGTCGTTCAAAAGGTAGATATAGATGTTGGTGATGATGTACCTATGGTTGATGTGATCATTGATGATCAAGTGATTTCTAATGTGTACATTGATGGAGGTGCATCGATTAATGTCATGAGTGAGAAGACCATGATAGATGCTGATTTAAAATACTCTAGTACTACCTCTCCTTATTGCATCAAATTGGCTGACAACACTAGGGTTAAGACCTTGGGAGTTGTGAAGAATCTAGAAGTGGATGTATGTGGAATTTCTATGCCGACTACTTTTCAGGTGATCCCTACCAAGCCAGATGCATGTGCCTATCCATTGATTTTGGGAAGGCCTTGGCTATGCAAGGTGAAGGCTGTTCAAAAGTGGGATACTGGAGAATTGATTTTGCAGGGAAATGATAAGAAGGTGCGTTACAACATCAGAAGCCGCAAAAAGGAAGTTGTCAAGGAGGAGTCTTCAACATCAGAGAGTTCAAGCTCTGACTTAACCGATGGGGTGTAGCTCCGAGGAGTCCAACTCAGAGGGTGAGGTGGAAGGAGTGGCCTTTGGTCTTTGTCTTGGTGCTGATCGGGATGAGTTAGGAAGGAACAAGGTGGTGGTGCAAGAAGATCCTGTAGAGACACTTCATGTGGAGGATGTGGAGCACACTAAACGACGCCAATGCAATGAAGAGCTTCTTGGTGATTCTCTATCAGGTAGTGAGAAGCTCCAGTACTCAGATATGCTAGATGATTTTCCATGTCTCTTTGCAACATGCTATTCACAGGTTCGGCCAATCTCTCTTGTGGAGCACAAGATTGAGTTGAAGCCAGAAAGCAAGCCAATTGTGCAACGCTTAAGGCGATTGGGGGTGATCCAAGCTGAGGCACTAAAGAAAGAGGTAACACAACTACTTGAGGTGGGATTCATCTTTCCTGTTGATGATTCAGAATGGATATCTCCTATAGTTGTCACACCAAAGAAAGGAAATAAGTGGTGAGTTTGTGTGGACTTTCGACCTTTGAATGCATGCACTAAGAGGGATCATTTTCCTTTGCCATTCCAAGATGAAATACTAGACCAAGTAGCAGGGCATGAGATGTATTCTGTATGTGATGGGTATTTTGGGTACTTTCAAATTCGTATTCGGGAGGAAGATCAAAAGAAAACATCATTTGTCACACCTTGGGGAGTTTTTGCTTACAGAGTGATGCCTTTTGGGTTGACCAATGCACCAGCTACATTTCAAAGGTTCATGAGTCAAGTCCTGGAGACTTACTTGGGAAAGTTCATATGGGTGTTTTTGGATGATTTTTGCATTTATTCTCGGCACATAGATCACATGGAGAAGTTAAAGATGGCCTTAGCTAGGATTGATGAAGCAAAAGGGTGTCTAAATCCTAGCAAGTGCCATTTGGCTCAAACAAAAGTACTCTTGTTGGGGAATATTGTGTTTGAAGAAGGCCTGCAAATGGATCCTGACAAGGTTCAAGCAATCATGGCATTTTCAAGTCCTGAGAGTGTCACTGGTGTTCGCAGAATTCTAGGAAAGAGCAAGTATTATCAACGCTTTTGTGATGATTTCACAGAGATAGTGCATCCCATGAACTTGTTGACAAGAAAAGGAGTTTCTTTCCAATGGGGTGTGGAGCAACAAGAGTCTTTCCAGCAACTTAAGGAGGCCATGAGTAAGGGCCCAATATTAAAGCCCCCTGATTGGTCTCAAGACTTTTATGTAAATCCAAGTGTATCTTTGCATTCAGTTGGTGCTGTATTGCTACAAAAAGGAGAGTCAGGTAGAATGCAACCCATCTATTATGCCAGCCGATAGCTTATAGATGTGGAAACAAGGTATGTAGAAATGGAGCAGCAAGCTTTCTCTTTAGTGTTTTCAGTCAGAAAGTTTCGCTCCTATTTATTATCTCGACCATTTTTCTTCCTTACCTCTCAGTTTGTATTAGCATATCTAGTTCGCAAGCCTAATCCTGGGGGGAGATTTGCAAAATGGTTATCAGAGCTTCAAGAGTTCTTTTTCTCTTTTGTCACTGAAAATACCACTAGGTCCACTATGGCAAATTTGCTCACAGGACGAGAGGATCTAGGAGAAGAAAAGAAATGTAAGGAGAACATTAAAGATGAAACGGATACACCACCAACAGCTTTTGTTTTGTATTTTGATGGGGCTTTTAGTCCTTCATGCCAACAAGGAGCCAGGGGTATAGTCTTGATGAATCCTGAAGGTCAAGAAGTATGGGCAAGAGGACAAGAGCTTCCAGGTATCACAACTAACAATGCAGCTGAGTATAATGCTTTGATTCTTGGTTTGGAGGGTTGTCTTCAAAGTTAAGTTAAAGAATTGAAAGTAAGAGGAGATTCTCAGCTTATTATAAAGCAAATGCAAGGGCATTACAAGACAAGAAGTCCTCATTTGAAGGAGCTTAATCAAAAGGCTATGGCACTATATAGTCAGTTTGATTTTTGCAAGTTTGTTCATATAAACAAAAAAGAAAATCAAAGGGCAGATGAGTTAGCTACTCAAGCCATTGTAGTACAAGACCGGGGGGTGGTTTCTTTGGTAGACATTGGATGGCCAGAACTGCAAGATGTTCAGCAATATGTGGAAGAAGGCATGTTTCCTTGAGATTTAACTCCACAACAGAAGCAAAGATTGGTAAGGAAGGCTTGTCCCTATACTATTGTTGATGACATTCTTTATAAATTGGGAAAAGATAAGGTGCTTCATCGGGTGGTCCATCCCATGGAGACTAGGAGAATCCTAGAAATGTGTCATGAATGCTCTGGTCATTTTGCTTCAGCAAGCACAGCTAGGAGAATTCTTAATGCAAGATACTTTTGGCCACACCTCCATAAGGATGTATATGAATGGTGTCGAAGTTGTAAAGTATGGCAAAAGTTTGGAAGGCAACAGTTGATTCCTGGGCCTTAAAGCCTATTCCAGCATATGGACCATTTGAGAGGTGGGGGTTGGACTTTGTGGGACCACTCCCTTGCTCATCTCAAGGCAAGCATTATTTATTAGTGGCCACAGATTATGCGACTCGATGGGCAGAGGCCAAGGCCACAGTCAATAGCAAGGCAAGCACAGTTGCAAAATTTCTCTTTGATCAAATTTGTTCACGCTTTGGTTGTCCTTTGGAAATTCTCACTATGGAGGAACCTCTTTTAGAAATGAACTAATTGAAGATGTGGTGCATAAGGTAAAGATAAATCATAGCATGTCCACGCCATACTATCCCCAATGTAATGGCTTGGTTGAGAAAACAAATGGATTGTTGTGCAATTCAATGGGAAAGCTTGTTGACACCAAGAAAAGGCATTGGGATAGGCACTTGGTAGAAGTTTTATGGGCTTACAGAACCATACACAAGCTAGCTATTGGGTTTACACCATTCCAACTAGTGTATGGAATAGAAGCGATTTTACCCATTGAATTGGAGATACATAGTCTTCGCACAGCTGTTGCAAGAATAGAAGGACAGGAGGATGCCTATGCTCAACGCTTGGTACAGCTAGAAGCCTTGGATGAATGCAGATTACAGGCCTTACAAAACTTGGAATCTTCTCAAAGAAGGCGCAAGGCCCGTTTTGACACCAAATTACGCAAGAAGAAAGATATTGCAGAAGGAGATTTGGTAATGAGATTTGATAGCCGTCTGGACAAGCCGCTAGACAAAAAGTTTATCGACCGATGGGAGGGACCATATAGAGTCAAAAAGAAGTTCACGAATGGAACCTTTTAGCTTGAGGATGTTGATGGCATGGTGATACCCGGACGCACCAATGAGTATCGCCTTAAATTCTTCTATGCTCGACCACCTTGAGGGCCAGCAGACCTCTCTGTACTAGAGAGGATCTCTGTGACGCCAAAAATTGATATTTTTAATTTGGCATTGGTATTGTTTTTCTCTATGTTTGATAAGAGTTTGAGTATCAAGCGATAGCCTAGCGGCTCTCACTTATTTCTATTTTCTATGATATTGTATGGGATGGAGAGGATGAGTGGAATGGCTCATTGTAAATACCATAGGTATGAATTATAAATACCTTGGTATGGGGTGAGAGTTATTTGTGTATGGGATATTATGGAGTTTTTTAGAAAATAGGAAGAGTGAGTCATATAAAGAGGTGGGCTCATGTCCATGTGTTCCAATAATATAAGAGAGGCCACATGCCAAGCGTGTGGAAGGCATGTGGAGGAGTGTGAAGTCAAGAGGAATCCTTCTAGAATTCCTATGTGGAATAAGGAGGATGTGGACATGTGGAAAAGAGAGGGTGTTAAGGGCAAAAGAAGCAACAGCAAAGAGGAACTAGGGGGGGAGTCCTTAGATCATTATCATTAATACGTTGTATCTAGTTTATAGTGAGATATGACAAGACGGAAGTTCTAGGACCAGGCGGAGAACTGAAGAGGCACGGCAACCATCACGGCAACCATCACGGCAACCGTCACGGCAACCGTGAAGGAGTTATGTGTGCCAGTTAGATAAAAGAGAAGAGAGCGATCATTTGGGGGGCTCATTGATGAGGATCGGAGCAAGGATCAGTGTGATCAGAAGAGGAACATTCTTATGTATCAGAGAGTACGGTGTTGTACTGCTCGGAGAAGTGTAATACAGATATTCCATTGCATCTACCTTATTGTTTTATCATGAATGATTCTGTCGATCACTGTTCTACTCTATGAATTTTCATACGCAGTTCTGAAGTTCGATTACGCATGTAAATCTGTCGCAGTAGTGCGTTTCGAGTTAGTCTTCAGAGTAGAGAGGGCTAACAGAGGGTCCCTATGGGCTCCATGTGGGGAGACTCTTGACTTTCTCAATATTTTAAGAGTCTTGAGCATCTTTTGATGGGACACATGGCAAGAGTAGCCAAAAAGGACATGGATGGTGACATATGTGCTTATGTGATTGATGGGGAAAGGAATCTACAGGCAGCAATTGTAAATGGGTGAAGGAGGGTAACAAAATCTCTATAAAAGGAGCCCTCCTCTCCCTTGCTCAATCTCTTCCACCATTAGGCCTCATGTTGCTGTAGCTCTACCTCCCCAAGCCTCTTCCATGAGCCTTCTCTCCCTCTTGTAGATATTCTCTTATGTAGGCTCTTGAGTCCATCTCTCTCTAGTTTATTCTCTCTCTATGAGTAGTCTTGGAGCTTCCGCTCCCTCTTGTATGTATAAAACCTCTTCTTCTCCCTTGTGTTTGTAGTGTTGAAGTGGATTCTCACTCTATTTGTAATGAAGGTCACTTCAGGTTCTCTCTCTCTTGAGTGTCTCGTCCCTTTTCTCTTTTAAAGCCTTGAAAGTTCTTTCTATTCGGCCGCTCACTGTGCATACATGGTCCATTTGTTTCTCGAGCCATCATGCAAATTTCTTCCCCTCTTCTAGGCAAAATCTATGAGGGGTGGATCGTTGATGAAGGTGGAGTCTTGAGGGAGCATCCTGCTCAGGCGAAATTAGCCTGGGTGGGGGGTAGTTTTCATGATAGTTTGACCCCCTGTTAGTGTTTTGCTCATAACTTTCTGCTCGATAGTTCGATTGTAATAAAATTTATATCAGTGCGAGCTCTCTTCAAGACGCATGTTTATATGTGATCAGATCTTGAATCAGATACTGTTGCAAAAAGTTATGAGTCTCTGTATCTGACAATCTATTTTCATGATAGTTTTTACCCCTGTCTAGTAAACTATCCATAACTTTTTGGCCGCTTCTCAGTTTCTTACGAAACATATATCAGCGCAAAGCTCTCTTTAAGAGCATGTCTCTATGTACTTAGATCTTGAATCAGATATACTGCTGCAAAATGTTATGAGCCTCTGTGTTTGACAGTCTGTTTTCATGACAGGTTTTACCCCCTTCCAGTAAACTATCCATATCTCTTCAACCGTCTGTCTGTTTTCAATGAGACTTATATCAATGCGAAGCCATCTCAAGGGCATCTCTTTATATGCTTGAATCTCTGATATCATGTCTCTACTAAAAGTTATAGGCCTCTGTGTCTAATAACAGTTTGTAGAGTGTTTTAAGCTAAGTGGAAAGGTGTCTATGAAGGAGGTGCAATGTTTCCTCAGAATCTACCCATCCGACCCAATCATCCCCTTCAAACTCCTCGATATATATCAGTTCATGTCATGTTGAGCCGCAAGATCTTCTTTCAACAACGTATCACTCCTCTTTGGTGCAGACCGGCTCGCTGAGATTATGGCCTTTGCTGATCCTTTCCTTCTCCCTATGCTTGATTACAACATCACTTGGGATGTTACCATCTTCATTCTCATCTGAGGGAGGAAAGTTTGGTGTGGTATCTTGGCATAAAAGCTTCCTTGTAATGTCCCATTCTCAATGATAAATATCTTTGGCTGTTAGTTTGAAAGCAGTAGGAAGTGAAGAGGTGCATGAAATTTATTACCCCCAACATCATTGAGTTTTATCATAACATATGACAAAACTTGTTAACAACATTGAGATTTATCAAATAGTTATTAACATAGGATGATAAGAGGTACCTAGCCATGCTCTTGGAAAGAAAATCAAATTTCTTTCCTTTTTTATTCTTCCATAATGACACCAAAATGAAATCTGTTTGTCTTTGCTCTTACAAGATAGACAACGTGTGCATGGAGGAAGGTAGCTTCTATGAGCTAGGAGATTTGAGATATATGAAGAGATGACAATGAAATTTTGAGAGAAAGAAGGCAAGTTTTACATGGTTGAGATAAAAAATCAAGCTTGTAAGATCATAGGTGACTCGCTAAGAGAGGAGATCAGGGAAAAACCTTGTGAAAAAAAGAGGCAATTAGGGAAAAACTTGCAAAAAAGCTAGGAAAATTGCTAATAGGGTTTAACCATGGATTGGGCATTTTATGTGAATGTTTAGTAAACCTATTAGGATAGACCTTCCCAATGCATTCCATTTTTCATAAAGAGACTCTATAGCTCTACAAAAAGGGTGATATCATTCGTTATTGTCCTGTTATCACTCATGGTTATCTAGATCATGATGCACATAAACTAGTCTTCTATGCATTCCAAAGTATTAGTGGCATCTAGAAACATTGTTGGAGCATTGGATTTGACTTTTTCTTGATAAAGTTGTGTGTTATGAGCATTTTGGTAACCTATGTTTAACTCCATGGATGCTATCTTTATTTGTGAGGTTGGGGTCGTGGACATTCTAGTAACCTATGTTTTGTGCATCAAAGATGTTGATATTCTCATATGATTATAGATAGGATCCTCTTTGTCCAATCATGTAGGAGCTCCTAAGGTGCGTATTCATGAGAAAATGAAATGTAAAGGATCCTAGCTTATCATATATAACCCCAACTTTTTGTATTGCATGCAACGTTAGAGGAGATTTTGATAATTGCATTAACATTAGGGGGGGGGATCTTGGCATGGTTCTATGAGAGGCGTATGCCCTTCATAGAGTTTTTTGAATATATAATTTTTGCACATGGTGGTATAGCACTAGGGTTTGTTGTGGCATGACTCTAGTTATGTGTGCTTTCATTCTTTTTCATCAAATTTTTCTTGCAATTGATTGTGATGATACACATGACCACAAGTGCATGCCACCATTGATCATATCTAACAATCCAATATCCCATTTTGGAGAAGCAGATTCTAGAATAAACTATCATAGATTATATGGATGTAGATATTGATGAATTTCATGTAGCACAACATTTGGTAAGCATGACTTGTGTATGTAAAGTCAAAAGCAATATTTTTAACTCTTTCAAAAGATTTACAAATAGTAGAGAGAAGAAGATGAGAGAGCATCTTCATTGTGACAATGAGGATGAAATTTGATATGGACATTATACTCTTAGTTATGGAATGTATGCATTCATGAAACATGTACATTTTTTTAATTGAAATTAACATCCACCACTATTCTTAATAATTTTTGTTTGCCTTACTTTAACATTTTCATCATCTCCATGCTACTATTTACATGTTGTATTACTTTAAATATTTTTTGCTTCCCTTAGTACTTTACATATTTCCATACTTGTTGCTACTCATATCACGATCATCCCAAGTATGACCATTCAATAACATGCCTTTAATCCCTTAATTAAATTGGATTGAGATTGATTTGTGAGAAACATGGTTAGGTTTATAACTAAAATATGTAACGGTGTTGTCTAATGGAAGGGATGCATTAATGGTGTTGTCTCATGAATTATATCCCTTAAGCTCTAAACATTTTGATCATTTGTCATCAAGGGGGATTCATTTACATTGTGAAGTATATGGTTTGTAATGTCATGAAGTATGGTTTATTGATTGAACTATGTTACCTCGCTAGCTTGTAGAATGGGTGGCCATACAAGTGTCCTTTTGATGTTTTGGCAAAAACATCACAACTTGATAAAGATGTTTTTTTATACGATTCCCTCTCTTGAGCTTAAGAGAAACTCATAGAACTATTTCTTAAAATTATAAAGAACACACTATTCAAAAAAATTGGACTTCTGTAACATCCAATTTTAAAAATGGACTAAAAAAACCTCCAAAATTTATAAATAGCACTCATAATGTTGTTTTTAGAGCTAGAACACGAACAGATGACCAATTCTCTTAGAAAGGTGGTGTACATATGCACCCTCTTGGTGTAAAAATGCACCTTCTTAGGAGGTTGAGAGAGAGAGAGAGAGAGAGAGAGAGAGAGAGAGAGGGTGTGGGTGTGAAATCCCATCCCCCCCCCATGCTCCAACAACCTATTGCATTGGAAAGTAGCTGGGCTACCACGATGAGGGCACTCTGTGATCAAGTGATTTTCTCCACAACCGTAGCAGTTTGATTGGTGCGCAATATGTGTTGGGATGTACTTGATTTGCATAAACTAGTATTAGCTCCTCTGCACCTTCTACATAGTACACTGGGTACTCTACTTCATACTCAAATGGCGAGTCTACTTCCTCATCTTGTAATTGATGTATCGGAACTGCCTGAGGAGCTGGATTTGGAGCTCTTGGATATGGTCATGGATTCAGATTCCTGAGTAGTTGTGGGACTTGTGTCCAAATGAGAACAGGATTTAGCCTCAGAGCTAGCGGTGCTTGTGCAAGTGCCGGTTGCCTGTATACTTACATGGGTGCTGCTTGGTATTGTTGAGGTCGAGGAGTGTTGTTGCGCATGTTGAAGATACAACTGTTCTCATCATGGCCACTGACGACACACATATGGCACCACAACCTTGGTGGTGGATTTGCTTGTGCGATGATCCTGGCTCTTAGGACCGGGCACTCATTTGCTATATGATTGGTAATGAAGTGTGGACACAAGACATTTTCTCACCATGGATATGTCTGAGTTGGCGGCTGAGACAAGTGAAGTTTTTGTTCCATGGCCTGCATCATGTCTTCTTTCAGCTTCATGGTCATGGCCTCTAGGCGATCTTCATTTGATGTTTTGGTAGTGGCCTTTGATTTACCCTTTTTCGAGCACTTATCATGCATACTAGATCTGCCATCATCACTGCTAGTGTCTAAGTCGGTCATGATGTCAATGGCTGTCACTTGAGTAGCACTGAACATTTCATAGCTGCTTATCTTTTTCATATCTTTTCGAATTTTCTTTCTTAGTCTTGCAATGAACCATGCCGTGAGGTACTTTGCATCTGGGCATGAGTCACATTTGGCGATTAATCTTTTCATCTTACCTAGGTATGTGCGTACATCTTCTCGTCAACCTTATTCGATCTTGCTTAATTGGAGAGCGGGATCATCTTGTAGCCTCTCCGTTTGAAAGCATCATTTGAATTCTGTTTGAAGTAGGTCCCATGTGGCGTGCTCTTCCACTAGAAGGTCTAGGTACCATTCAGATGCTTCATCAGCTAAGGCCATGGGAAACCAAGCCACCTTGGTTTCATGGGATTGATCTCCACCCGCTCGGCATGCGGCATCCAAATGCTGGAGGAATCAAGCTAGATCTCCCCTACCATTATATTTGGGAAGTTCCAATTTTCCCAAGGGGCATCTGCCTTGATTGTTATTATTTCTTTGATTAAAGAAATTGTCAACCTCTGCATTGAGATCGACATCCCCATCATTGTCGTGATGGCGTCCAACCATGTTGGGGTGTCGAGGAGTTAAAGGGAGTGATTGAATCTTAGGGGGGGATTCGAGGTAGAGGATTGGAGGGGGCGGTGGTTGTAGCAGAGTTGAATGTGGAATTGGTGAGTGTTGGAGTCAGAGGCATTGGCCAGAACGTAGATGCATGCACATTGGGCAAGATTTGCCAAGGGTGTCTCTACCACAAGTGCGGGTGTGGATGAAGTTTTATTGGGAGGGTTAAAGTGGTGTTAGTTGGTGTAGGGATTGTCATGTTAATAATGTGCTTAAGATTGTCCTACATGTGTAGGGAAACATGCCTGTGCAGACGGATTGTTATTCGGAGGTCACGACGTGAAGATACAAGCGAATTTGTGCAAAATGAGGCCCACACAGGGGCGCGATGAGCAAGTGCTAGGGATGCCTAAATGGTGTGCAATGGGCTGGAAAAATACCCCATAGCGAGTGTTTCTGTGTGTGAAATATGGGCTCAAATGGGGTTTAGTTTGGGTCCCAAACGGATGAGTTACGAGGGGTTAAAGTAGCGGTAAAATTTGCTATTTTTTGGGGGGGTCCTAAGGGTGGTGTGAATGGACTTTAAGTCCAACTGAGGTGTAGGAACCAAAAGAATCTAGTTAGGTTAACTAACCTAGATCCTCCCAATTGTTGTAATTGAGAGGTTAACCTAACTAAGTTCACTAACTATAGTTAGTTACTAACTGAAGGTTAGTTAGACTAACGTAATTGTCACTAACTGACCTAGGTTAAACTAGCCTAACCTAACTAGCCTAACGTAACATAGGTTAACTAACCTAGTGTTAACCAACCCATGGTTAGTTTTAGGTTAGTTTTTCTTTAATAAACACAGTGTGGGGGGGCTGTCACGACGGTGGTCGGGGGGGTTTCATGTGACGGTGAGGGGGGGGTTTTCACGCGAGGGGGTGCAGGGGAGGGGACGGTTGGAGAGGGGAGTAGAGGGGAGGGGTGAGCGACAGGTACGGGCGACGGGGCGAGGCGAGTGGCAAGGTAGGGTAGCGGGCGACAGGCACGGGTGGCGAGGGCGGGCAAGACGACGGGGTGGGGTTTCGACAAGCGGAGGGGGGGGTTCGACGAGCAGCAAGGGGCTTAGGGGAGGGGGAGAGCAGAGAGGGGGAGGGGGCTGAGAGAGAGAGAGAGGGAGGGAGGGAGAGAGAGAGAGAGAGAGAGAGAGAGAGAGAGAGAGAGAGAGAGAGAGAGAGAGAGAAGAGGGAGGGGGAGGGAAAGAGATAGAGAGAGAGGGAGAGAAAGAGAGAAAGAAAGAGAGAGGGGGAGGGATAGAGAGAGAAAGAGAGAGAAAGAAAGAGAGAGGGGAGGGAAAGAGAGAGAGAAAGAAAGAGAGAGGGGGAGGGATAGAGAGAGAAAGAGAGAGGGGGACGGAAAGAGAGAGAGAAAGAAAGAGAGAGGGGGAGGGAAAGAGAGAGAGAAAGAGAGAAAGAGAGAGAGGTGGTGATGGAGGGGGGAGGGGAGAGGGGGGGAGGGGGGAGGGGGTAGTGGAGATGAAGGGGGGGAAGGGGGTGGTGGAGATGGAGGGGGGGAAAGGGGGAGGGGGGAGGGGATGGTAGAGATGGAGGGCATGAGGGGGGAAGGGGGTGGTGGAGATGCAAGGGGGAAAAGGGGGAGGGGTGGTGGAGATGGAGGGGGGGAGGGGGGAAGGGGGTGGTGGAGATGGAGGCGGGAAAAGGGGGAGGGAATGGTGGTGATGGAGGGGGGAGGGGGTGGTGGAGATGGAGGGGGGAAGGGGGGAAGAGAGAGAGAGAGAGAGAGGGACAAAGAGAAAAAGGGAAAGAGGGAGGGGGTGGTGGAGATGGAGGGGGGAGGGGGGAAGGGGGTGGTGAAAATGGAGGGGGGGAGGGGGGAGGGGGTGGTGGAGATGGAGGGGGGGAGGGGGGAAAGAGAGAGAGCGAGAGGGAGAGAAAGAGAGAAAGGGAAAGGGGCAGGGGGTGGTGGTGGAGGGGGGAGAGGGTGGTGGAGATGGGAGGGGGAAAAAAGAGAGAAGAAAAAAAAACTTGACAGACGGAAATCCAAAGGGAGGAAGAGGTGGTCACCTAAATGCTCTCCAAGTCTTTCTCGATGTAATGGGATTGTTAAAGAACAATGGACGGTGGGTGGATGGCTAGGTTATCATTGCGAGATGGGACTCGAAGTCACTTACCATCATGTGAAGATGGGAGTAAGGTGCTGGTCATGATGGAGAGGGAGGAGTGTCTTGCATAGGGCTCAGAATAGATGATGGAGTCAAAATGTGAAAGATGAAGAATGAGGTGGTGGAGTGGGTTTTTATAGGAAATGAGTTCAGGTTTAGGGTTAAACCCTAAACTCTTCCCGAGCCGTACTTTTTATGGATAGCTCAGTTTGCTCTTCTGCAAAAAGGTTTAATGTGCAAGCTCTATGCATTTGTGTCCACTACTAAGCTTGATTGTTTATCAAGTGGCTTCTTTTTAAGGAATAAAGAAATTTTCTTAAGGTAGTAACCCAAGGTTGATGCCTGGGTTTGATATGTTTGGCTAGAAATGGAAAAAAAATTTACTCTCCTTGCCCTTGAGTATTATGTTTGTGAAAGTTTGAAGTAGTTTGTTTTTTTTTTACACATACCTGCATATGTTTACTCATTACCTGAGATGCTAGTCTCCTTGACAGCGGCGCCAAATGTTAGCTCCTTCCTACTGCTAGGGTTCTGAGGCTTTTTGTCACCTACAGATATATTGGGGTTGTCATTTGTAGTATACGTGTAGCTTAGCACCTCGAGTCGTGTTCCAGTGAGAGACGTAGGCTTAAGTGTGGTAAGTAAACATAGTGCATGCATGTGTAAAAGGAACATGTATCATTATGGTTGAGGTAATGAAGACTTTTGTCTTCATTCGGGGTTGCAGGGTTTAGGAGGAGTTCAAGGGTTAGGAGGAGGTTGGAGGCTTAGAAGGAGGTTCCAAGGTTTAGAAGAGGTTCCAAAGTTAGAAGGAGTTCCAAGATTTAGAAGAGGTTCCAAGATTAGAAGGAGGTTCAAGGGTTAGAAGGAGGTTCCAAGGTTTAGAGAGAGGTTCCATAGTTTAGAAGAGGTTCCAGGATTAGAAAGAGGATCCAAGGTTTAGAAGGAGGTTCAAAGGTTCAGGGTAGAGTACATGGTGGAGAACTCGTCTCCCTCATAAATGATGGAGGTTAAGGGTTGAGGAACAAAGGGTTTAGGGGGAGCATAGGAGTGGGAGAGGAAAAACGTGTAAGAGCATGGGGAAAAGAAGAGGGAGGAGGAGGGAGGAGGAGGAGGAGAACGAGGAGGGAGGAGGAGGAGGAGGAGGAGGAGGGGGAGGAGGAGGAGGAGGGAGGAGGAGAAGGGAGGAGGAGGAGGGAGGAGGAGAGGGAGAGGAGGGGTTGCAAGGTTGGAGGAGAGGGGAGGAGAAGTTGCAAGGTTAGGACATGCTTTTGGACATGGAGTGCAAGGAAGCACGGATACATGAGACAATTGCTTGGAATACCAAAGTAGAACTCAACACAATGTGCCAAAGGGTGTGGGATTCATTCCATTATGGGGTATTTATACAAGTTGGAGAGCTTCTCTCTTTGCATATAGGAATTGTAACACATTCTCTCTCTACATGTAGAACTTGCATATAGAAGTTGCATGTAGAAGTCGTATGTAAAACTCGCATGTACAACTCGCATGTAGAACTTGCATGTGCAACTCGCATGTACAATTCGCATGTAGGAGTTGCATGTAGGAGTTGAATGTAGAAGTCGTATGTAGAACTTGCATGTAGAACTCGCATGTATAACTCGCATGTAGAATTTGCATGTAGAACTCGCATGTACAACACTCGCATGTAGGAGTTGCATGTAGGAGTTGTATGTAGGCGTCATATGTAGAACTTGCATGTAGAACTCGCATGTACAACTCGCATGTAGAACTTGCATGTAGAACTTGCATGTACAACTCGCGTGTAAGAGTTGCATGTAGAACTTGCATGTAGAACATGCAAGTTTGATTTCTAAGACGGATTATTTCTAGCCTTATGCAAGTACAAGTGGAGCTTTGCCGCTACTCTACACCGACATTCTATTCTACCTAAGTCCATGTTGGCATAGAGTCAACATCCAACCACCAAGTTATAGGTTCTAGCTACCATGATTGTGGTATGTTCCAACCACTAAGTTATAGGTTCTAGCTGCCATGATTGTAGGTTCTAGCTAAAGCTGTTGCTAAGTGTCTCATGGAAGTTAAGCCTCACCACCCTAGGTTTTGAGCCTCCTTCATGGGCTCAAACCCCAAATGAATTAAGGGGTGAGGGTGCTCAGGGAGTTTGAGCCCCAAATCCCTTAAGCCTTGGAGGCACGAGGCTAACACAAGTGCTATTTGGGAACCTGTTAGAACCACCTCCTAATTCCAGGTTTGTCCCAGGTGCTTTAATATGGTTAACAAAAGTGTTGTTTCCACAAGTAGGGAGAGACTAAGAGAATAGTAGTATGCCTTGGCACCCTACGGGCCTAAGAGCCTTTGGTTGTAAAGAGAAGGAGAGTGCTAAAAGTAAAAGGTGACTTGTATAAAAGGCTAAATGGTTGACTTTGGTCTTCATTGTTGCTTGCACAAGTTTGAATACAAGCTGCCTCTTCTCTTCCAAGAGAGTATTTTGGGTATTCTTTTGTTTCCATTGTAGTGCCCTTGTGTTTGCCATTCCATCCCCCTTCACTCTCCTCTTCCCTTCTCCTTCTTCCTTCCTTCTCCCCTCTCTTCTCCCCTCTCTCCCCTTCCGTCTTTCTCTTGTGGAAACGCATTGCAACAATCCAGAGGCCGCTTGAATAACAATTGTGGATGGCTCGTGCTGCCTTGCATTTCTCTCACAAGGAGTAGCTTGGAGTGGAGGCTCCATCAGCATCTCTTCAACATCCCCATGACATGTGAGTCACCATTGAGACTCACACAGTACTTTTGAGTACTTTGAAGGACCATTCTAGTACTCAAAAATCTTTTTTAAGTACCTTTAAGAACTTTTGACAACTTTAAAGAACTCTCTAGATTTTTCAAACACTTACATTAACTAGAAGAACTTTGAAGCACTGTTTATGGAAGTTTGGTTACCTATAGTGACTTGAGATCTTCCTTCTTTGGCTCATGGTTGTCTAGGTCAACCCTGTAAAACCAGAAACCCTTCTCACATAGTTCAATTTATGCCTCTAGATTTCAGGCTGCCACCAGGTTGGCCTGTGGCAATGTTAGTATTGCAACCAGCTATGTTTTCAAGGTTTTCATCTCTGACAAAAACGTTGTAATTGTACTAGAAGATCCTTTCATTTGACGCAGACAATCTCTCTTTTTTTCATACTCTGCTTTTGGTGTCCTCGAGCTTTTTCCTTTCTAGCAAAGTTGAGTTTCACACTTGCAAGCGTTGCCGAGCTGTACGTGTTTGACTAAAGGCTTCTTCTCTTTCACATCCGAAGAATTACATTTTGCAATCTCTATTGGGACATTGATTTCCTTGCACTAGAGTAAGTTTTTATTGGCCCATTGGCCTTCCTCCAATTGTCTAGCTTCCTATTGAGGCCACCTGTGTGGGCCATAATCGTCTTCAAGACATTTCCCCCAAAAATAGTCCATGCAATTTGGTGCCCTTCTCAGTCATCTTTGTTTGCATTGCATTTTGCAAACTTGGTGGTGAGCTCATTGTTGGGAGATCCCCTAGTATAGTCTTTAAAAAGTAGCCAACACTCATCTAAGAACTCAGGGTGAACCATGCTAAGGAAAATTTTGATGCCCTTTTTGTGGCTACTAGTACTAAACACCATCACCCACTAACTCTGTGGGGTTATATGCATCGAGAGCTTGTTGGACAATAAAACGTATTGTGCATTTAATTCCTTGGCTGTATAGCAAAACAAGTTGAGATGAGGATATTTAAAATCACTTCCCACTTTGTAGAAAACCATACAACATAACTAAGAGTCATAATTGATTGTGGACTACTTGCCTCTATTAGAATCATGCATAAAAAATGAAGGAATAAGGCATTTAACATAATCTTGATAGAAACACCTTACCTTGCAAAAAAGATTTTGACGATGACAATACAGTTATGGCATCATCAGGGTGCACATTATTCTTGGTACACTTTCTTGGAGGAGTTTTAGTTCTGCACAAATGAGGAAGGCATGGCTAGATAAATGAGCACGTGAAAAGAGAGATAGAGATAGAGAGAGAGAGAGAGAGAGAGAGAGAGAGAGAGAGAGAGAGAGCTACTTGTTTAGGAATCCACCCACACATTTATGGTCTTGGAATAATTGCATACTGTTTCCATGAGAGAGAGAGAGAGAGAGAGTCATTTTTGCACTCTGTTTGGATTGGAGTGAGAGAGTGAAGTGGTAGTCTAGGATGCCCCACACTACTTGTCATCATATATTTTTTTGAGGTGTGAGAAAGAAATGGAACTTCTAGGCCCCCATCTCATCATAAATTTTTTGAAATTCTAAACATATTCCCCCCATGTTGGAAGTGGTATTGCCTATCCATGCTTTCACCCAAATCTTCATCAAGCTCCCCCCGCCCACCCACCCACCCCTCCTCCATATGCCATGTTGCACATGCATATGCAACTCTACAATTTCCAAACAAATTCGTGAATTTTGGAATTTGTAATTGACTCAAAATATTGTTAACTTTATTCATCAAAGATTTTACATTTGGGGTTCCCCTAGGACCCAATGCCTCCCCTATCTCATTCTACATTGCAACCAAATCACAACCCCTTGACTCGTTATGGAGGACTTCCAAGCAACATCTCTCCTTGTCTTCTTGACATGTTGAGTTGCTATTGTTCCAAAAAGATAGAGTCTCCCATTTCTCCACAAACCATGGTGCATGTGCATAAAGAATATGATTTAAAGAGAAACATCATATTAGAAACATAGATTAGCTCAAGGTTAATGCACAAAATTTCAACCTAATGAGAATTACCATAGACCATAGGATTAAGATCGTATTAGATACATAGACTCATGCACAAAATTTCAACTTAATGAGGATTACCATATAATGTGTAATATGTGACTCCCCCCATGCTTCTAGCATCAACGATATAAATTATCCAATGATGTCCTGAATCTCTCATAATAAAGCTCATCCATTTGACCATGTCTAAGCAACTTTATAAAACTGCATCAATCTTTTTCCATAGTTTTTCTGTCAAAGTAACAATTTGCAGATGTGAAGCTTACATTTACACAAAGCTTTCCAGTACTCCCAACCTAGGGTTCTTTAATCCAATGTATGTTTTTCTTTATCAGCATTAAGGTTGGACAAGGACCACCTTGCCTTTCCTCGACCCATGGACACTTTAGTAAGAAGATTTTGTGTCTTTCTTGATTGTTTCTTGTCCTTATTAAGCTTTACATTGCCTCCATGAAGTCCCATCAATGAGAGTAGTTCTTCAACTTTTGCAATGCATTGTGTAGAGACTTGTTGTGGCCTGAAAGTCCAATCATAAACTAGATGAAGATAGAGTAACTTGTCAAGTATACATAGTTCAGCAAGCAAAGTACACACTGTACCCACTCCAATGGAAAAGGCAAAATGGCATCCCACTTAGGATCCTTTTTGTGACTATCAGGGGCTGCAGTTTGGTTGCAAGAAAGGATGCCATTTTCCCATTGTAGGCTTCCCTTTTGCATCTTCTGAGAGTGGGTGCAATACAAGCATGTCCATTTTACATCTTCATCTATATCACAGCCATACAAGCACTTGAGGGTCTTCAAATCACCAAATAGATGCCATTCAACTTGAAATGTTCCATGCCCATCCAGTGTCAATGTTTGCCTTGCCTCTTGTCTTTGAATAATCAATAGGATGCTAGTTCTCTCCAAAACCCACTTCAACATCTTATGGCACTCCTTTGGGGGCTCAAATGCTACAAGCCACCACATGTCCTTCTTAGATTGTACTAAGAGACCCTACTTAGCTTCCTCATCCCCTTGAGCAGAATGCAAGGTGTCATTCATAATAAAATTTCTCACCCTCTCTAGCTTGTGCTCTTTTACCAATTGAGCTTCATCCATTTTTATAACAAATACTAGATTTTGATTTGTACAATGAAAGAGAAATTGAGTAAGGATATAGAAATGAGAAGAAGTAAAGTTCAATGCAAAGTGGTAATTTCTCTTACCTTCTTCTCTCATCCCATAGAATTTGACCATGGCTCTCTACAGATTCTTTACATCCACATAGACAATATTGAAAGCAATCACCTCGAACATTTGGATGCCATATTTATTTTTACTCTTCCAAGTCTTGAGCCACTTACACAATGGTATCCTCCAAGCTTTTCTTTGCATATTGGTTTGTTTCTTTACATGAAAGCCTTACAGGCCAAGGTGTTGGAAATGGCCTTGTAGATTTCTTATGTTTTCCCCCCATAGTGGACTTGAAAATTTTAAAAATAGAGTTGTAAGCTTCATGACTTACACCACCATCATCATCACAAGCTCCAAGCTCCATTCATTTTCTTGCATGAGGCCCTTGAAGAACTTCATCACCTCTGTATCAACTTGTTTACACAACCCCTTTTGTCTATGGTCCTTCAACACTTCAATGACATCACTTGGATTTATTAAACTTCTTGGAACATATGAAGAGTCACTACCATCCATTTCCATAGTTCCCATCACATCCTCCATGCAATTCCTAAAGTAGAGTACAAATGAGTCTTAGTGGAAACAATGCAACACCATGAATATTTCAGTAAAACAAATGTCATTGAAACATTGGGAACTAGCCTTGTAGCCCATACTATCCTCTTTTAGGCGCCACTATTGGTGGACAATGCATTGGTAGATTGCAATTGTATTTTCCTCTCCTTCAATGCCAAAGGTGTTCCCTTTAACTTTTATACTCATTATATTGACTTCTTTCATTCCTTCTCCATGGCACATTGAACTTGACCTTCCCAAAGCTTATTTTCCTTTAGCAAGCTTATGGATTGATTCTTCCATTTTGTCGCTCCAAGTGCAATGCATAGGCTTTGTCATCACTGAGCTCCTTGTTTTATAATTGGATATCCTGCATACGAATATTCATTGCCACAATAGTAATATTTTCCAAATGTGTTAGTTCTTCTACTTGGGCTCACTTGCTTGCATTGCCAATGTTTGAGAATGGTTCAATTCATTGCAATAACCGAGAAATCCACCATGTCTATTGCCAATAAACCGAACAACATCATGCACAATGTGAAAAGGAGTACTCTTTTGGGTGGTAGGGTCTAAAGGATATAAGGTTCCATCCACCCAAAGGTCAAGACGCTTCTTCCCTTGCAATCAAAGATTGTGGAGCAAGGTTTGAGGAGTTAAACTAAATCTTAAATGGCATGTGCTTGCATATTCAGCCTCTAGTTGTTATAAGTTCACATGGTACTTGCTAGATATGTCCTCGAATGGTGCCATGATTATCAAGGATAGTTATCAAATGATGATGCAGCCTGAACTATAGGGGACAGCAAGCAAAGGAGAAGCTAGCAAAGAGGGAGTAGTGAGAGGGAGGGAGTATCAAGGAAGAGGGAGGAGGGGAAGTAGGTCAAGGAAAGAGGAAGAGGAGTAGGAGAGTAGGGCGACTGGTACAAAAGGGAGGGAAGGATCTGTTGTGCAAGAGGGAAGAGGAGGGCCCGAGAGATGGAGTAGGAAAGAGGAGGGGAGAACTATTGCAAAAGGGAGGAGGAGAGGAGAGGGATTAGGGTGGTTGGAGGAGGGGAGAGTAAGGAGGGAGGAGGAGGAGATAAAAGGAGTAGGAGGAGGGGAGAGGGAGGAGGGAGGAGGAGGAGCAAGAAGGAGAAGGGGAGAGGAGGAGGGAGGGAGAGGGAGAGGAAGAGGGAGGGAGGGAGGGAGGAGGAGGGGGAGGGGAGGGAGAGGAAGGGAGGTGGAGAGAGAGGAGGGAGCAAGAGGGACAGAAGGAGGGAGGGAGGGAGATTTGAAATTTTAAAATTCCAATTTCAAAAAGTGTCCCCCTCCCGTCATTGATGGGGGGAGAGGTGGGCTCAAATATGGGCTGGTTAGGCATCCTTGGGACCCTCCAAGCCCCTTTTATTAGCCCACTAAGCATTCCCTAATCCATTCCTTATGAGGCCCTTTTGGGACTTCAATTCTCCCCTAATTTTCATCTAACCTATTGCACAAATCAATAAAATTTGATGATTTGTGCAACAAGTTGTGTGCACCCCCAACCTATTGCATGTGCAATAGGGTAGGGGTGCACACAACATGTTGCACAAATCAAGAAAATTTGATGACTTGTGTAATAGGATGTGTGCACCCCCAACCGGTTGTATGTGTAACATGTTGATGTACCCCCAATCTGTTGCATGTGCAACAAGTTGAGGGTACCGATAAGCTATTGCATAGATCAACAAAATTTGATGATTTGTGCAATAGGTTGTGTACACCCCCAACCTATTGCATGTGCAATAAGTTTAGTGTATCCCCAATATATTGCATGTGCAACAGGTTGGGGGTGCATATAATCTGTTGCACAAATTAAGAAAATACAATGATTTGTGAAATAGGTTGTATGCATCCCCAACCTATTGCATGTGCGACAGGTTGAGTGTACCACCCCCAACATGTGCCATGTGTAACAAATTGGGGTCCAGATACCCTTTTACACAAATTAAGAAAATTTGATGATTTGTGAAATAGGTTGTGTGCACCCCCAACCTATTGCCCCCCTCCACTACCCCTGTCCTCCACCATTCCACCGCCTCTCCCTCCACCTCCTAACCTTTGACTCCCCTAATAGACAACACAGTGTAGGATAACATATTATATGCCTCTTTCCAAAAAAATAGTGTATATTATGTGGCATCCACATAAGAAACATTATGTATCTTATGTGGCATCCACGTAGAACACATGTGCATCCACAATATATTATGCACTCAAATGGTCTATCTATACACCACCTATATGTTGAATTCAACAAACTCTTTCCAATCAAATGGGGTATTATAAACCACCTATTGAGCACCTATTAGGCCATATTTGTATGAAGGTGACCATTTTGTTGCAAATTTACCCATCGTGATGTATTGAGTGGAGGTAACCACTTACAAGTTTGGGGAATTTCGAGATTTTTTAGGTCATATTTTTGTCAAGGTGACCCACTTAGTGCTCCAAAAAACCCAATTTTGGAGATCACCAAGTGATATTGAGTGGAGGTGACCAGTACCAAAAACAATTCTAAATGAAGTGAGAAACCAAGGGCACCAACTCAATATGTAAAATGTTACTACCATCATCCAAAATCTAGGGTATGAGGGGATAAGGTCCATAAATAATATGCATGGATTTCCTTTAAAAATTTGTAAATTTGTAAGGGAAAAATATGAAAATCCCCCTCCCACAAAATATAAGGTATATACCTTGAAAATTATGAAAGATTTTAAGATTTGTACATATTTTTCATAATATGTGAGGCCCAAGGGGGGGGGGGTCTTTTGGATGAGGGGGTTTAAAAAAAAAACACTAAAATATGAAAACCCATATCCTTTCAAATGTATGTAACTTTTTCATGTGTTACCCAAATTTCAAGGTGTAAAGATATATTTGAATCTCTTTTAGTGTAGAACACATCTATGTTAATTTGAATAATTTCTATGCATGGCATATTGTTAAATTCATCTCATACTCAAGATTTTGATAGGTTTTCTTACTAAAGGGAGTTGGCGCCCCAAGGCGAGAAAGTACAAGTTTTTGGAATAGTGTGTTAAAGAGCGAAGAAAAATATCACACGTAATTACAAAATGTTCATAATTGTATGGTAACATAATTTTTCACCCATACAATACTCAAATTTGAAACTTTATCTAGCATGCTTAAAAGTAAAAATGATTTCAATGAGCTAGTGAAATAACATTTCGTACTCCATCCCATGATAGAAGAGATGCTCTTTGTACATGTCATCCGGTACCCCTTTCCTCTTCTCCCCTCCCATTCCTCATGCTCTGTGCTAAATCTCCCTCTACATCTCCACCATGTCCTCCCCTCCTTGCTCCCTCATTGGATTCAACTATCTCCATATCCTCTACAGAATACTCTACATCAAAATCGCCATTGGGGAGTTGTCCCTCTACACAAATAGAACTCTTTATGTTCCCAGCTTGCACGCACTCCCTTTGCTTTCTCTCACCCTTTGCTACCCTCTGGCTTCCTACTTTTTGTAGCTCCATGTGTCTTGCAGCATCTTGTGCATGCTCCTAGATAAGTTCATTCAGTAGCGCTAGTGATTTTCCAACTCTGCTTGCTTGCTAGTCAAGTTTTTTGTGAGGCATCTATATGTCTTGATAATAACATTGAGTGAACTCATGACTCATGATAGAAGTTGAAGATGTTATCAAGTTATGTCATAAGTTATAAGTTGTGTCACAAGTTATCAACAAAATAGCAATTAAAAATAATATGAGTTGGACATGGGCAGTTAGAGCTTTATTTATGCTAGGATTATTGCTTGGTTCTTGAAGGTTATATGTGCTGGGTTAGATATAATTTACTTCTATTTGAAATTTTTTAGTAGGTAATGACCCCCTAACCTTGCACCCAATTTTTTAGTGCCTTTTGCTTCGAATAATAACAAAGTTTCAGGGCCAAATTATGCCACATATAATTTAGGTGCTATAGAGCTGCTAGTGCTTAGAGTCTTTTTGAACCAGAAACCTTCCAAAATAGAGTCTTGGTTCAAAAGTTATAGCCATTTTAATATTTGTATATTTGTTATGACAAAATTCAATGGTGTTATTGAGTTCCATAACTTATGATAAATTTTGATGACATCATCAAGATTTTTCATAACTTATGACAAATCTCGATGCTGTTATTGATTTCTATCACAATCATGCCAAATTTCAATGACATCATCGACTTTCATCACAACATTCGCTACAACTTGTCGGGGTGCCAACTTAATAAGTATTAAGTTACTACCCTCCTCCATAATTTAGCGTAGGGGGGGCAAGGTCTATATATAATATGCATGGATTTCCTAAAAAGATTTTAAGATTTGAACATATTTTTCATAATATGTTAGACCCCAGGGGGGGGTTTTCTTTTGGATTAGGGGGGTTAAAACAAAAAATACACTAAAATATAAAAACCCTACTCATGGCATATTCTTAAATTTATGTCATACTCAAAATTTTCATAGTTATTCTTCCTAAAGGGAGTTGGCAACCTAGAACAACTCGATGTTGTCATCAAATTTAGGGTTAACTTTATGGCATGGCTCGATAATATCATCAAATTATGTCGTAATTTGTAAAAATAATTAGTGTTTAGGGTAATTTTTGGGCAAAAGGCGACCTACAAGGACGTCTTGCATCTTAAAGTCCATATACCAAAATTAAAGTTTCAAATTTATAGTGGTGAAGTACAATAGTGAAACCCTTGATATAATTATTTTTTTTCATATGGATAATTATCTATCTTCATCATATCCTGAGAGTCTAATTTCCCTTTTTTCATGGAGGTTCAAAGATTTATCAAATCAATGGACATTGCATGTATGAAAAAACTATAAGCATAGATAAAATCATCAAATTGCAAGTTATTTTCTTCTCTTCCCTCTATAGAGGTCTTTATTTCTTTCTCCTCTATAGATAAGCCATGAGAAAGAGCAAGGGTATTTTGTCTAGACTTAAACTAGAATTTATTTTGAATGCAACATATGCTAAATTATACTTTTCAATAGAAAGGAGAAACATGAATGAAACAATAAGTCACAAGACATGAGAGGTTAGTCCCAAAACCTGACTGGACCAATAGCATCCCAAAGAGATGATACCAAGGCTTTCTTCTAGTTTTGGCCTCTTTAAGCCTGACCTTTTCCCAAGGTTTCCTCCTCAACATTAGTGAATGGTTCCAAGAAGCTTGTGTAATCACAAGGACATATTGTACTAGCCATAAAAATAATATCTTTCAACTTCGTACTCACTTTCATATGGATTTATAATCATGGGAAGACCTTTGCTAAAGAGGGGTCCTATTGGGTCCTATTTTGCCTATGTGGGAGACTAAATTAACCATACTAATGATATGATGTAGATGAAATACCAACCACTTGTCTTTATAGAGCTAAACTATGTTTGGAGGGTGAATAAGCCTCATCTTGATCATTTCTACATATAATATGAGGCATTGAGAGGTTTATGTATGGTTTAGGGATCAAGTAAGTTTCATGTCAAAAATAAGTGATTATCACACACATTCAACATAAGGATATTTTCAAATCATGTTTTTAAGAGAGAGGGGTATCATAGAAAACATTTTGACAAAAATCAGTGTGTATAGAAAAGGTTCATTTTTTAATAATACAATATTCATAGATAAGGGATATAAAATCTAGTCCTTGTGGAAGCTCGCAAAGAAAGATGCCCATGCCACATTGATCAGAAGTACGAGAGTATACTCAAGGATGAGCAAACATTGACAAGAAGTAGGATTGTATCCTCAAGGATGACCCAAAGACCCAAGGTAGACATGAACACTTATTTCATTAATTTTGGACTTGTCACTATACAAATTCATTTTTACATTTACTTTTGGACTAGTTTTCGAATAAAATTTAAGAAAAACCCAATCTTCAAAGCACATATAAAAACATAAAAACAAGCATTTTTTAAAATATTTTTAAAGGAGATGAACCTAAAATTATAAAATTTAATGCAGCCTAGATAAGTTACCCAAAAAAATAAGATTCAGCACTTGTAAACTCTCTTAATATTTAATGGTGTTAATAGACACCTTCAAAAGGTACAGTATTAAGGAAACTCTCACCATATTTATAAAGGTGTTAACAAACACCAAAAATGACAATAAGCCTGAGATAAGTGTTAGATATCAATGCTCCACTCTCGTGTAACTACGTGGGAACTAGCTAACTCTACACATAAGCCACCCATATGAGGAGAAGGCATTTAAGCAGCTCGGTTATCCGGTAGGTCGTGGTTTGGACACCAGATGGGGGCCATGTGTGGCATGATGGCTGATGGCTTTAGATAGAGTTGGCACACCACCAACTAGGCTACATGCAAGTGCAGGAAGGCATCCCTTGACTAACTACACTGAGGGTAGACAGAGCATTTCTCGGGGCAGCCCACTCTCGAGTTGCAGGGCCCGTTTGGAGCCTTAGATGATCCCAGATGGCTATGGGCCGAATGGAGACCCTAGGTTAGTTGCTCTGTTTTGCACACCGGTTCTATCATATGGTCGGTGGCCTATTTCGAGACCCAACCCCCAATCGACCGTTTTGGGTGGACCGGGTCAGCCACCCAGTTGAGCCTAACCGACTACAACTGGTGGCTATATAAGAGCAAGCCCATGAAGCCCATTTCATCACTGGCTATAGCAACCTTGATTCCTTAGCATTCAGCCTCTGTCTTCTACTGTTTCTAGCATGCCATCAAAGCTTCTTTCACATGAGCACACGGCTAGGAGGCAGTGCCATGTATTGTATCAGTTCTACAGTAATCAAATTTTTGATTCTCCATACTATCTTGTTTTCTCTCTTGCGTACGAGATCCTGTTATTTGTTGAGCATAGATGTTCTTACATGGTATCAGAGCTTGGACTTTAGCAAGAAGATTTGGTAGTGTGATTTTGTTTGCGAGTAGATTGTGAGAGATGGCCCAGCTCATAAGACTGCGAATCCCACCGTTCGGTGAAAGTGGAAAGTTGGACGGCTCTAACTATCCTCTCTGGGAGTTCAAGATGAAGACCATCCTAAGCGCATAAGAGCTTTGGGACACTGCTACTGGGGTGGACGTGAGGCCGGTTCTGAGACCGCCGAATCCAACCAATGTAGGACAATAGATAGTACCAACTGCGGATGAGATTCTCGCATGGACAAGAGGAAATGTAGATGTGTTGTGTTCTATTGTCTGCAGTGTTAGTGATTCTATCATGGCATTAATTCAACATGTCACCACAGCGGAGGAGGCATGGATGGTCTTGAAAAATCAGTACGAGACCACGAATCAGACGCGGATTCAGAATCTTGAGACTCAACTCGCAAATGAAAAGTTACTTGAGTTTGAAGCGACAGAGAAGTTCATCACCAAGGTAAAGAATCTGTGTGATCAGATGACTGCGATTGGCATCACCATCACCAGTGAGAATCTAGCACGAAGGTGCATACAGATTCTCCCACCAAAGTACGATGGTCTTGTTATGGCACTGAATATGCAAAACAAAAATCCACCCCTCAACTTTGAGGATTTCAGTGCGATGCTTCTGGAGGAGGAGATGCATCAAAAGACGAGGAATGGAGAAGATTCGGCTTTCTGGAATGGATCAAAGAAAGGTAAGGGTAATGACTCTGGTAACCCATCTTCTTCTGATGATAAAAAGAGAAAGAAGAAGATCAACTGCTTCTATTGCAACAAGGCAGGGCACAAGCAGAATGAATGCCGCAAGAAGATTGCAGATGAGATGAACAGAGTGAAGAAAGAGTCCAGCAACAACACGCAGGCAGTACCCATAGAGCTGTTCATCGCAATTGAGGAGATTTGCACGAAGGCAGTTCATGTACCTACAGATGAACCTTGGATCATTGACAATGGTGAATCGTGCCACATGACCAGTCGGAAGGATTAGTATACCTCTCTACAGCCGGTAGGGAATGACATCATGGTAGCAGTCGGAAATGATGCAAAATGTCCAGGAAAACAAAAAGGTACGATTGCTCTTAAGTCAGATGGAGTTGTAAAACAGTTGTCCGATGTTCTTTATGTGCCAGATATCAAGAGGAACTTGCTGTCCATTTTTGCCATCACGGGTCAGGACCTCAAAGTTCAATTCGATAAGAATGGTGCATAGATCCTAGATCTTCAAGGAAAGGTCATTGGTAAAGGTACATGGCTCAACAACATTTAAAAACTCTCAGCTTTTAGTGCTCGAGCAGATGTAAAGAACACTAAGCTGTGGCATGAGATGTTTGGTCATCTAAAACTTAGTTCTTTGAAGGAGATGCATAAAAGTGGAATGATTGCAGAGCTACTAGAAATTTTAGATCTTCCTGATGTATGTGAAGCTTGCATGATGGGCAAGTAGCATCAACAGCCCTTTCCTAAAGAGGCCAGTAGAGCAAAAGCTCCTCTAGAGCTCATTCACACAGACCTCTGTGGAAAGATGGAGACGAAAGCTTTGGGTGGTTCCTTCTACTTCATGATGCTGATCGATGACTATAGTAGAAGGATATGGATATACTTCCTGAAGACGAAAGACGAGGCTTTCAGTAGATTTAAGGAATGGCATGTAATGGTCGAGAAAGAATCGGGGAGGAAGGTGAAGAAGTTGAGATTAGACAAAGGTGGAGAGTTCACATTAACTGAATTTGAAAGTTACTACAAAAGTCACGGAATCAAGAGGCAGAGACCCTCACCACATACATCACAGCAAAATGGAGTAGCAAAATGCAAGATGCGTGTCATCTGCAAAATGGGCCAGAGTATGATGAAAGGGAAAGATTTGCCAAAGTCTCTCTAGGCTAAAGCATGTAACACTGTAGTTTACATCCTCAATCGTAGCTACACAAAAGCTATGAACGGGATGACTCCACTGCAAGCCTTTTTTGGTAAGAAACCTTCAGCTGCACATTTCAGAGTTTTTGGATGTGCTGTTTTGTGCATGTCCCTGATGCTACCAGGACCAAATGGGAACCGAAGAGCCGAAAGTGTATTTTCTTAGGCTACAGTGAAGAGGCGAAGGGTTACTGTCTCTATAACCCTATTACTAAGAAGGTAATTGTAAGTCACGATGTGGTCTTCTCAGAACAACCGCATCAATTGGAGGAGGATGCTTCCTTCCTAGACAACTAGGACCAAGATATCCATCTAGTACTGCCACCAACAGCACACTGAACTCCCCCAATGGTGCTTGGGAGGATTCAAGACAAAGAAGATGAAGAAGAGCCTTTAGAACCACAATAGCAACGACCGTTCCCGAAGTGGGTAAAGCAGCTTTTGGACGGCAGAGAACCTCCAGTAATTGAGGAGGAACCATCCGAACACCGCTGGTCCAAGAGATTAGAGGAGCAAAGAAGGGCACAGGAACACTTGGTCAACTATGCTTTGATGACAGAAGTGATCTGTGCTAATGAACCCAAGTGTCTTGAAGAGGCACAAGGCAACATGATAGGTGGATGGAGGCTATGCAGCCCGGGGGATTCACAGGGGGAAACTTATGATATCACGTGAGTGTACAATAGGGGGTTTTTTTGAAATGAGGCATAAGCTTATACATTAGGGGTGGGGGCCCTTTTTTTTTCCCCAATATTGAATTTAAGCTAGGGGGACCATGTCATATTTAAGAAGGGGGGACATAATATAGGTTACCTTGGGTAACTAGTCCAAACAAGTTTGATTTTGTATATGGTTTTAAATAGTCATAGGGAAAGTAACCTAAATTTGCTTATTGTGTAATCTAAATGCTTGAGAAAGAATGTAGATTTAAGGAAAGGGGGGGACATAATGGAATTTTGGTGATATCTTATAAGCTTAAATAGGGGTGTTTAATCATCCTACGTGGATCTTAAATAGGGGGTTTTCTTGAAGTTCATGCACGCAGGTGACGTCCCCCTTTAATGAAGAGTGAATCCCCTGGGCTATGCAGTCAGAGTATGGCTCCATAATGAAGAAAAACACTTGGGACCTTGTGGATCAACCACCAAAGCGCAAGGTAATCGGAACCAAGTGGGTGTACAAGATCAAGTACAAGTCCAACGGCACATTGGATAAGTAAAAGGTACATGGTCTTGATTATCAAGATACTTTTGCTCCCATAGCTCGACTAACCACAATTCGCAGTGTTTTGGCTTTAGCTGCCCAGGGAAGTTGGCCCATGTTTCAGATGGATGTGAAATCCACCTTTCTGAATGGAGATCTCAAGGAGGAGGTATACATGGAACAACCACCAAGTTTTGAGATTCCCAGTTCAAAAGGTAAAGTCTGCAAACTAAAGAAGGCACTTTACGAGCTGAAACAGGCCCTACGAGCGTGGTACCAGCGAATTGATGCCTACTTTCTGCAAAACAGGTTTAGGAGGAGCCCATTTGATGCAAATTTGTATATCTTCAAAGAAGGCGGCAGGTGTATGATCATGGTCCTTTATGTGGATTACCTTGTCATAATAGGGAACCATGAAGAGAAGATCTCACAGCCGAAGCATTTGCTAGGAAGAGAGTTTGAAATGACAGACCTCGGATTGATGCATTTTTATTTGGGGATTGAAGTTTGGTAGGAGCCAAAACAGATCTTCATTTCACAGCTGAAATATGCTGGAAAGATACTGAAAGCATTTGGCATGGCTGAGTGCAAAATAGTTGGTACCCCTATGGAGGTTGACGCGAAGCTCTCAAACGAGGATTCATCACCACTGGTGGACGAAGCAAAGTACAAAAGGCTTGTGGGGAGCTTGATCTACCTATGCAACACACGACCGAACATCAGCTTTGCGACTGGTGTACTTAGCAGGTTTTCCAATAAGCCCCGAGAGAACCATTGGAAGGTAGGGATGCGGGTGCTAAAATACATCAAAGGCACACTTGATTATGGCATCACCTATACCAAGGGCAACATCTTGACCGGATTCTATGACTCAGATTGGGCAGGAGACATGGATAGCAGGAGATCAGCTACAAGGTACTATTTCTCACTTGGATCTAGAGTTGTGTCATGGGTCAATAAGAAGCAACCCACAGTTGCTCTTTCTTGTACCGAGGCCGAATACAAATCTGCATGCTTTGCTTCTTGCGAGGCAGTGTGGTT